>NC_091455.1:13092439-13149939 GCF_027789765.1 Dendropsophus ebraccatus
ATGAACGTATCATTGAACAGCACTCAGCAGTAATACATGTTTTGTTTTTTCTCTAGAGGAACTGGCGCCTGATAAGACTTTGTTGCAACTCTGTAATGATCTGCAGGTAAGTCTGTTGGGATGGCATCCTTAATGCAATCTGTATTGTATTGTATTTTGCACTTGTGAGGACCTTTATAGTGGACTTAGTTGAATCTATATTGGGGAATTATTGTAACTGTTTCTTTGGTCAACAATTAAAAGTCCCTTTAAGAAAGACAGATATAGCACCTATGCATATAACTCACTTACACATGTCTAGATCACACTGGCATGCTGCGGCATGATGTAACTCCACCCATTTACCATGGTGGGCAATACATCTGCCGGCCTCATTTTTTGGAACTTATTTATTCATCTTTGTTGTGTACAACCTTCTCTTTCTGCAAAGTTTGCAGCAAACAAACAAACAAACCCTTTCCAGGCTGCAATTCACATCACAACCACTCGGTGGCCACATGTAGACATATATAGCATAAATAACTCAAGACAGTATATGCAGTGTATGGCAATGTTATATGTAAGGCTGGACATCTCACACCACTCAAATCAGGATATGTGAAGCCAATAGCTAAGGAAGGATACATCTGTAGTATGACTATGTCGTCATATGCTCATATCTGACACACACAACCTTCTCTGGCCACACCAGTCTCTATCTTGGCAACCTTATTGGGTTTAGGGTGGAAAAACTGAGCAATATCTGTAATTTTTTCAAACTTTTTTACAATTGGTGAAGACATGGCTTCACTATGTTCCTCCTGGTGAGGTCCCAGTAGGAGAGGTTTGAGAAGCCCCGCCCAAGAGGAGCCAACCTGTTCCCTAAGTCCAAAAAAATACAAAATAACCCATGATCATAATTGCAACTTTAGATTCTTGATTCTCGCTGTGTGTCCTGGTCACACTCAGCCACCTGTTTCTCATAAATAATAAAGTAACTTAGACAGCAGAGTAAAAATAGCCTTTGGGTTGAGCTATATGCCGTATGTAGAATAGTTAATACGATCACTACCGTCTTTGATCTGCACCTTCTCCTGCATGCTCAGCAGCCGCCTCCAGCTGTCTTCAGATCTTGCCGAGTCTCCTCTCAGATGTAGAGTTGGTCACCCGGCAGCCCCTGTAGGACTTCAATAGTTCCCGCACAGCTGGTTTCCTCTACCTACCGACTCTCTTATCTCTAATTCTGGAATCACAGATTCTATCGCTCAGCTGCTATTCCTCTCCCAGGTACATTTAGAGATGAAAGAAGATACATCAGCCGATAACTCTAGGCGGACCTCTGCCACCAGCCTGCTGCTTCTCCGGAAGCCTTCTGAATTAAGCAACGGCAGTATGGAGCCGGTACATGATGTAGGTCAGGTTCTACTGAATTCCCTAGGAGATAATCGACAGTGTCAACCTGATCGTCATCATTGTCCTCTTCACTATAATTATTCTTTTTTTAAACCTTCACGACCAGGTTTACTTTTAGTTTTAGTTAATAAAGTCAAAAGAAGACAAGAGTCCATCAAGGTCAACATATAGAAACCCTGCTGTGTTGATCCAGAGGAAGGTAAAACCCCCTGTGAGGCAGATGCCCCTATTGCCCCTTCACAGGGAGAAAATTCCTTCTCAACAATCAGAATAACTTTTGAGTTTTTATGTTTTCTTCCTCATCTTCCAAAAACCATCAGCTCCTATTTTTATATATACCGAACCATATGAAGGCTTGTTTTTTGTGGGACCAACTGTATTTTCTGATGATTCCTTTCATTTTATTAAAAAAAAAAAAAAGCAAAGAGGTGGCTCCTGGAAGAAGGCCACCAAAATCACCATATTAAGTGTCCCTTTACAAGTCAATTTACAAGTCTATGAACATGACAAGGGAAAACCAAAGCCAGGCATACATCCACAGACAGCTGTTTCATGGTTTTTCCCCTCATCAGTGTATAGCAGGATTCTGGTTAGGTGGAAGCAAGTGTTTTCTTTGGCGTGTCTCCCTGATTAGTGATCTGTTTCTCTTATGGCTCTACTGGGCATTGCTCCCACCTAGCCAGAATCCTGCTCTACACTGATGAGGGGCAACACCCCAAAACAGCTGTATGTGGATTGAAGCCTGGCTTTGTTTTTTCCTTGTCATGTTCATACACCACTTAATATGGTGGTTTTGGTGGTCTCCTTCCAGGAGCCACCTCTTGCCTGGGTCCTTCCAGGGAGAGATATCTGGCTAGCCCTGTGTTTCAAGACTCTTGGATGAGACTCCACAGACTCTTTTTGCATATTGATATTTCCCAGGGGGCAATGCACCTAGGATATCACTATATTGAGTGCTATAACCAGTGTCTTCTTTGGCCGATCTCCCTGAGATCAGTGGTCTGTTTATTGTCTTGTGGATAGGAGACAGGTAATAATAAAAAATCTGAAAAACCCTTTAAAGGGGTACTCCAGCGTGAGACACCCGGAAGCGGCCGGGAATCGGGCACCGGAGCGCCGCGATGCGGGACCCGCCACTGGAACCGGAGAGGTGAGTGGACGTCTTTTCACTCGGCCACCTCGTCCCTGGTCCCAGCGCAAAAGTGCCCTCACGCTGGAGTACCCCTTTCACCCCATCAGCAGACATATGTAGCTGTATGGTTAACATGATTGGTTATATGGATTAAAGGGGTATTCTGAGTTAAAATAATGTATTCCTACCCCAAGTGCCATACGACAGGGGGTTTAGGACCCACCCGATTTCCAAAATAGGGCCCCAAGTCTTTGTTATGAATGCACCAGTGGTCCCCTTGTGATCATTTATCCCCTATCCTATCAGAATATCCCTTTTATTTAAAGGGATTTTTCAGGTTAGAAAACACAGGGAATTTTGAGTTAATAGGGAATCCCAGGTTTAGGATGCTCATTTGTGGGTTGGGGTGTCTCTTCCTGTTATATCCTACATTACACCAACAGCTCATAGACTTCAATGACATTGTGCAATGCCTAGTTTTTCCTGTGGGGGCACTGTAGGAAATCTGAACACTAACTGCCAGGCTCTCCCACAGATTAAAGCTGAGCGCTGAGGATCATGGCAAGAAAACACCAATATTTTTATTTATCAGTTATCCAGACGTAGAAAAAGATGGCCACTTTCTTCCTGAAACAGCGCCACTCCTGTCATCAGTTTGGGTGCGGGATTTTAGTTCAGTTTTTTAGAAGTGAATGGAGATTAATTGTAATAGCACACACAACCTGAGGACAGGGGTGGCGCTGTTTTTGCAAGAGAGTAGCTGTGTTTTTTTGTAACTGTTGATAACCTCTTTAACTTAACCTTCGACTATAATAAAATCCAGGTTACATTTCCCTTTGCTAAATGAAAGTATTTTATGGGTTCTACAAGTATATTTGTACGATTGGAGATAGGAATACTCATTTAAAGCATAAGGCTAGCCGAGCTGGGTTGAGGGTAGTTGACATTGGAATACTCCTATATATTGCATTTGGACAGGGGGAAGATCTTTCCCACTCTTTGTTGGCAGTTCATTGTCTGGATTACCGACCACCACTCTGCTCTAAAAGCAGTGGTCTGACTGGTTTATTTATATGGCTATAGTGTCCATACATATGTATATAATATGTATATGTATATCATCTCTATACATTTACATTATAGCTATATATACACCAGCCAGACCAATGCTTTTAGAGCAGAGTGGTGGTCGGTAACCTAGAAAACAAGCTGTCAACAAAGGAAGGGAAAGATCAGCAAATCAGGAGAAGGTGACAAGTTTGTTGAATTAATTAATATTTATCTTGACAAGTCCTGCAAGTATAACTATGTTAGCTGAGATGGGATTGCCCCTTTAAGGCATAGGGCAAGTTGTGATGCGAATATCCCTTCCGCCGAAAAAACACATTTCACCGCATAATACATGTCCCCCTAGGCGTCTCGTGAAGGTTTTCACACTCTATGAATCACACGTGAGACTATTATACTTAATTATGTGTTAATGAATCGGTAATGAAGGAGATAACACCAGGAGCACAGTCCTCTATGGACCTGGCGGAGCAGGTAAACACGCCTCAGCTTCTGGCTGTTTGCGGGTTTGAAGTTTCCATGGATGGTAATGCAGCGCCATCTAGTGTCCGCAAACAGATATTGCACAATGTTATTTTATCTCTCTCACTCTTCATTGTATCATTTATATTGATTACCAGAAATGATCAGTTACATAACTGTAGAATCTGCATTATTAAAATATTATATTCCATTATGCATTGTTCCTGCTATTATTTAAAGGGGTCTCCCAGGTTCAACATATATATATATATATATACAGTATATTACTATTCGGTTTATATCAATTTATTGCAGTTTTTCAAATCTCTTCTTGATGTCAATGAATAAAAACCCTTCAGAATTTATTTACAAAGGATAAAGATCTGACTCCATCATGTAATGATCGCTCTGGTGCTGAAGCTTTTTACAAGACATGGCTTTGACATTTCTGCCGTGAACTTATGTGTCTATCATCTGATCAGGGCTGATTCTCATTGCCATTCCATAACTATAAGCAAACTATAAGCTTTAAAGGGTTCCTCCATAGAAAATGAATCATTTACAAATCAACTGGTGTCAGAAAGTTATATAGATTTGGAATTTACTTAAATTTCAAAATCACCAGTTTTCCAGTAGTTATCAGCTGCTGTATGTCCTGTAGGAAGTGGTGTATTCTTTCCAGTCTCACACAGTGACTGTCCAGACCAGGAGACGTTTTTTAATGTGGATTTGCTGCTGCTCTGGACAGTTCCTGACATGGACAGTGGTGGCAGCAGAGAGCAGTGTGTCAGACTGGAGAGAACACACCACTTCTTGCAGGACGTACAGCAGCTGATAAGTACTCGAAAGAATACACCACTTCCTACAGGACACACAGCAGCTGATTGTACAACATTGTTGCCTATTCCCGAAAACAGCATCACACCTGTCTCCAGGTCGTGTGCAGTATTACAGTGCAGCCTCATTTACTTTATTGGTGCAATACCAGTTCCAACCTATTGAGGGATGTGGTGCCGTTTCTGGAAGAATACAGCAATGTTTTGTTTTGTTTTACCATTATTCTAAAAAGCAGCTGGCAGATATCGGGTAAATGTCGGTCTACATATTTAGCTAACTCCATTATAGTGTGGATACTATTGACCCCCTGTATTGTCTCTTGTAGATGCTGGACAGCCCTGACCTGATCACTGAGCAGATCAGCAAGGACCTGGCTTGGCTTTGCTCTCAACTTTTGGTGACATGGACCAAGTTTTTGGAGCTAGTGACGCTGCATCCAGATGTGACCAGCTACCTCACCCAAGAACACCACAGCCTGCGGGTCAGTATAGATCTCTATATAGCAGGACTCACAGGTTTTCTCTATGAGGGGTGAGCAGTTTTGCAGTATAACCTCTTTAGTTTTTATGTTTAAATCAATGTGATATACATATGGCCACTAGGTGTCTCCCTTCCTGTCACACTGTGATCCATGCTCCTTCTGTGCTGATATTTGGTCTTTGTATGGACTCTGTTCAAAGAAACAGATCAAACACAGAGTCCCCATCTTTTGTGCTCACAGACATGGCTATTGCTATTGATTGACAGCAGGGTTCAGGGAGGGGAGTCCATACTTACCTGATGTCTCGGCCATGCAGCTGCATGACCAAGATATATGTTGTTAAAGATCCCCATTGCCATCACAAGTGCCCAGGGGGCGGGGTTAGACTGTTCCTGGCCCCTCCTTTCAGCTATCACTAATAGTGAGCATCCAATCAGGAGAGAGCTCAGACTGTCGGGCATGGCTGGGAGGAGGGGCCAGGGACTCTATATACACAGATTTCTGGACACTTGGCGGTGGCTCTAAGCTTCAACAACGTTTTTGTCGGTCATGTAAACGACAGCTACATATAACATTCCCGTCTCTGGATTACCTAGTCAGCAGTTTTGATACCATGAAATCGCTGACAGGTCGGCTTTAAGCTCTGCTACATAATATTGCTTATTATTCCCCATAGTCATATAACACGGGTGACCCGGAGCCTGCATAACCCATAACCCTGGATAGATTGGCTTTATATGTTCTCTTATTAATCTCTCAGGTCAGAAGATTCTCCGAAGCATTTTTCTACACCGAGCATGAAAAACCGACTGCCCTCACGTTTCAGGAGAACCTGTAAGTTGGTTAATTCTTCTCTGTGGTGAGGATGTTGGCTGCATATACAGATGTGTCCACCTTTACCTTTCCTTGAATCTATTTAAAGGGATACACCTGTGAAAAATAATTGTTAAATCAACTGATGTCAGAAAGTTATATAGAATTGTAATTTACTTCGATTTAAAAATCTCCTGTTTTCCAGTACTTTTCAGCTGCTGTATGCCCTGCAGGAAGTGGTTTATTCTTTCCAGTCTGACGCAGTGCTCTCTGCTGCCACCTCTGTCCATGTCAGGAACTGTCCAGAGCAGCAGCAAATCCCCATAGAAAATTTATCCTGCTCTTCAGACTGGAAAGAATGCACCACTTCCTGCAGGACAGAAGTACCCCTTTAAACCCTTAATGACTGGGAGCGTACATGTATGGCTTTAACAAAAACGGGCATACATGTTCACCCTCCAGAGGTATAGGACTAGGTATAGGAAGTGAGCTCAGGAGCTGGTGAGGACTCCACTGTTGATCGCACGGCTATACGGCATTTAACCTTTCAATGTAAGTGACAGGAGCTGAACCCCTGTCACTGTCCAATTGGGATCCCCGCAGTGTGATTGTGGGGGTCCAGATCATTTTCCCTGACTGCTAGAGGTCTCATGCTCCAGCAGTCAGCTTGGCGATCTTCTCATAAAGCAGATCGCCAATGTGCTGCTTGGCCATCTTCAGATGTGCAGATCACCAATAACATTGATCAGTACTATGCTATGGCACAGCATTAACCAGTGTATGCAATCTAATGATTGCATATAATAGTCTCCAAGGGGGACTTAAAAAGTGGAAAGAAAAAAAAAAGACATAAAAACATAAAATCATATAAACATATTATATATCATAGAGTGTGCAATTGTCCGATCTATAAAGCTATAACAATACTATTACTCAACGGTGAACCGTGTATATGCAAAAAAGGAGGAGAAAAGTAACGGGATTGAGGATTTTTTGTCAGATTATTTAACAGAAGTATTAAAAAAATATACAAATAAAAACTACAGGTTATAGCGCAAAAAAAAACAGCAACAACAACAAAAAAAAACAACAAAAAACAATATCCCAACAGGCCCTTTAAGAAATCTGATTCCTCCTGATATGAATTAAATACAATAATAAAACATACCAGCAAAAACCCTTGAGGGGCTGCAATTTACATCACAACCACTGATCGTTCATACGATAGATGCACAAAGCTTAAAGGGGTACTCCGGAGGGTTAATACATTGCTTTAATAAAATTATATTATTTTGTAATATAACTTTATTGTATATTTTACTTTCGCTTTTATTATATATTTTACTTTGGTTATTATTATATATTTTACGTTATGATATATTTTACTTTAATTCTACATTTATTTTATTACTCTACTTGAGCGTCAGTAATGAGCAAAATGGCCATCTCTGCTGCCGCCATTGGAAAAAAAACAATGTCAGTTTTCAGAATTTATGGCTCACATTTTGGTGTGCAAATATCCCTACTAAATCGGCACAAAACCGAAATGTTTCATTTCTGTAATTCTGAAAATTTCTAAGGCTGAACACAACATTAAAAGTTAATAGCCCTCTTAGGAACCGGACAGCAGGACAAGACAAGACAGTGAGCCCTAAGCTCAGCCCCGCCCACTGTCCTCTACCTACTTGCCACAATCCGCCCTAAGATGGCGGTGAGCAACTGGGCGGCAGTCCCTGCACTGGCTAGGTGGGACACAAAGACAAGACAGACAGACAAAACACAATGAAGAATAGTCGACAGTCCGGGTCACAACAATCGGGCAGCAAAAGTACAAAATCACAATCCAATAAGCAGAGTCAAAAAACAAGCAATATGGTCAGGGGCAGGCGGCTAGCAAGGAAGGTCAGAACACAAGGCAGAAGGGTCAGAGAAAAGACAGATAATAGCAAAACTCAAGCAGGCAGAGACTAAGTCAATAACCAGCAATGATATCCCAGACTGAGGAGGTTACATAGGAGGCCAGGGTTCTGATCCAGAACATAATTGGACCATCCCCCTGATCTCCAAGCACAGACAGCTGAAAACAAAACAGATCCACTGGCAGGAAGACCTGTCAGTCACAGCAGAACCAAAACACAGATTAACCATGACATGGCCAGACAGAATTCAGCAGGTAAAGTCGGGTGTGTCTCCCAAAGAGAGCAAATAACCAGTGTTCACACACTACAAAACAAAACACAGAAACAGAATGCAAGAAAATCAGCACCTTCTCGGCCGCACAGCACGAGCAGAGGGACGCATGACGCTCCGCAAAGATACCATCCTGACAGTACCCCCCCTTTTATGAGGGGCCTCAGGACCCTCACAGGACTCAACCTCACTTAGAAAATTACCATCTGACTCCCATTCATCAGAAGACGAGTCCATGGCATGGAGAACAGGCTTACTGACAGGACGAGCAGAACAACATGATAAATTCACATCAGATACAGGCAAATCAGGTACAGCAGAACTAGAAACATTTATTTCGCCGGAGGGTACCTGTGCGCCCAAGTGACCTTCCTGGGAGTCACCTGAACGCTGATGATCTGGGTGCAGGTTTTCTTGCCGCCTGGGACGCTTGTGGCAGAAACTGATGTAATGGCCGCTGTCACCACAGTAGTAACATAGACCATTGTGTCTCCGGTATTCTCGCCTAGTCCTGGCATCCAATAGTCCCAGCTGCATGGGCTTGTCCTCATGAATATCAGGGATAGCAACAGAGTTTTTGACAGAGCAGGGAACAGAGGTCTTGGAAGGCTCAGAGCCTACTTTCTCCCTATGTCTGCCACGGAGCCTACGGTCTATACGAATAGCCAAATTCATGGCCTGCTTTAGGGTGGAAGGATCTGGGTGTCCTGTCCAGGCATCCTTAATGCCATCAGATAACCCCTGCTTAAACTTGCACCTAAGCGCAGGATCATTCCATCCGGATGGAACGCACCACTGGCGGAACTCTGCACAATACTCCTCCACTGGTCGCTTGCCCTGTCTCAAAACTGTCAACTGCCTCTCAGCTGCTGCTGCCCTGTCAGGGTCATCATAGAGTAACTCCAATGCAGAGAAAAACTGATCCACAGAAGACAATTCCGTGGCATCTGGAGGCAAAGAAAAGGCCCACTCCTGCGGAGGTCCTTGTAAGAGTGACATAACTATGCCTACTCTCTGGCTCTCATCCCCAGAGGACCGGGGACAAAGTCTGAAAAACAACTTACATCCCTCTCTGAAGATCCGAAAGGCCCTTCTCTCGCCTTTGAAACTATCAGGAAGCTGCACTGGAGGTTCTGGGGGAACAGCAGCAGATAGCATGGCATTTTGGCCCAGGAAAGACTCTACCTGCTGCACCCGTTGCGTAAGGTCCAGAACAAGCTGGTTGAGACTTTGCATTTGCTCAACCAGAGCTTTCATGGGGTCCATAGCAAGGTGGAAAGAGAGAAGTATGGCTGGATATTCTGTTAGGAACTGGACAGCAGGACAAGACAAGACAGTGAGCCCTAAGCTCAGCCCCGCCCACTGTCCTCTACCTACTGGCCACAATCCGCCCTAAGATGGCGGCGAGCAACTGGGCGGCAGTCCCTGCACTGGCTAGGTGGGACACAAAGACAAGACAGACAGACAAAACACAATGAAGAATAGTCGACAGTCCGGGTCACAACAATCGGGCAGCAAAAGTACAAAATCACAATCCAATAAGCAGAGTCAAAAAACAAGCAATATGGTCAGGGGCAGGTGGCTAGCAAGGATAGTCAGAACACAAGGCAGAAGGGTCAGAGAAACGACAGATAATAGCAGAAACACAAGCAGGCAGAGACTAAGTCAATAACCAGCAATGATATCCCAGACTGAGGAAGTCATATAGGAGGTCAGGGCTCTGATCCAGAACATCATTGGACCATCCCCCTGATCTCCAAGCACAGACAGCTGAGAACAAAACAGATCCACAGGCAGGAAGACCTGTCAGTCACAGCAGAACCAAAACACAGATTAACCCAGACATGGCCAGACAGAACTCAGCAGGTGAAGTCGGGTGTGTCTCTCAAGGTGAGCAAATAACCAGTGTTCACACACTACAAAACAAAACACAGAAACAGAATAAGAGAATATCAGCACCTTCTCGGCCGCACAGCATGAGCCGAGGGACGCATGACGCTCCGCAAAGATACAGTCCTGACAAGCCCTCAATATCCTGCACCGGTGGATCTGGAACTAGAGGTATATTGCAGTGGCGGTTATTCTGTCTTACATGATGTTTCATGGAAATCATACCGCCTATACAGTGACACACAAGGGTTATATATTTAGGTGTCTAATACAGTGTCATACGCAGGGGCGTAGCTAATGTCTCCTGGGCCCTGGTGCGAGAGGCCAACTTGGGCCCCCCCCCCTCCTTTCACGACCAAGTGATGCTATTGTTGTGTGTGTGTGTGTATATATATATATATATATATATATATATATATATATATATACACAGTGGTGCCTTGGATTATGAGCATAATTCGTTCCAGGACCGTGCTTGTAATCCAAATCCACTCTTAAACCAAAGCAAATTTTCCTATAAGAAATCATGTAAATGCAGACAGTTGGTTCCACACCCCAAATATATTTATTATTCTGTACTGTACAGTAATGGAGAGGATGGGAAACACAAGGGCTGACAGAGACTGCAGGGAGCATGAAGGAATGAGCAGGGCAGATGTGGTCACATACATGCAGCACTCTCTGTCCGGGGAGAGAGGGGTTACAGCTATGGAGAGATTACCCCCCCCCCACAGTCCTGTCCCCTGATGTAAGCCCCAGCCTGAAGGGGATCTGCTATGATTTGGAAGGTGTTTAGAGTACAGTGCTGTAGACCCCGCTATGCAGGCCATGCCCCTTCTCCACTCGCGCTCCCACCCAATACAGGAAGTTCTTAAACCAAAGCAATGCTCTTAAACCAAGTCACAATTTTGAAAAACTGTGAGCTCTTAAACCAAAACGCTCTTAAACGAAGTTACTCTTAAACCAAGGTACCACTGTATATATATATATATATATATATATATATATATATATACACACACACACACACACCAAGACAGATATTACCTATTACCGCCATACTGTTACCGACCAAATCCTGTATACTGAGACCAATATTACCAGTAATACCAGTATATAGGGAGGAAACATTACCGCCACACCACAACCACTACCATCACCACCATATTGTTACTGACCAAATCCAGTATACTAAATCACCTCATCCAGTCATATAGAGGTGGCCCCAGCTCTACACAGGTTCTATACACCATATACATTACTGTGCAGTTACATCAGGTGACTCACAGGGGACGTCTTTTCTGATCGGAGTTCTTTCCTTTTCATCTTCTTCTCCATCCGTCCTAGGCCGTTATGAGAACTTCTCCGAGCCACGAATCCACAGAATCTGCCAGACAGACATATTAGGCTCCACACTCTGACACCATCCTCATCTCTCTACACACTGCACATCTGTACTGTCCCCTTTACACCCTCATTTAGTGGGTAGCCTGACTCTATGTGACCTCCTAATATATGCCCCCCTCTGTGTATTCCCTCTCCCCCTATGTTGCCCCCCCAAATAGATGCCCCCCTCTACCCCCTCCCTTATAGATGGCCCCCTCTACCCCCTCCCTTATAGATGGCCCCCTCTACCCCCTCCCTTATAGATGGCCCCCTCTCTCCTCACCCTCCCTTATGGATGGTCCCCTCTCCCCCCACCCTCCCTTATGAATGGCCCCCTCTCCCCCCACCCTCCCTTATAGATGGTCCCCTCTCCCCCCCCCCCTCCCTTATAGATGGTCCCCTTCCCCCCCCTCCTCCCTTATAGATGGTCCCCTTTCCCCCCCTCCCTTATAGATGGTCCCCTTTCCCCCCCCTTTATAGATGGTCCCCTTCCTCCCTCCCTTATAGATGGTCCCCTTTCCCCCCCTCCCTTATAGATGGTCCCCTTTCCCCCCCTTTATAGATGGTCCCCTTCCTCCCTCTCTTATAGATGGTCCCCTTTCCCCCCCCACCCTCATAGATGCCCCCCTCCTTTCCCCCCACCCTCATAGATGGCCCCTCTTTCCCCCCCACCCTCATAGATGGCCCCCCCTCTTTCCCCCACCCTCATAGATGGCCCCCCTCTTTCCCCCCACCCTCATAAATGCCCCCCTCCTTCCCCCCCACCCTCATAGATGGCCCCCTCTTTCCCCCCACCCTCATAGATGGCCCCCTCTTTCCCCCCACCCTCATAGATGTCCCCCTCCTTCCCCCCACCCTCATAGATGGCCCCCTCCTTTCCCCCCACCCTCATAGATGGCCCCCTCCTTCCCCCCACCCTCATAGATGCCCCCCTCCTTTCCCCCCACCCTCATAGATGCCCCCCTCCTTTCCCCCCACCCTCATAGATGGCCCCCCTCTTTCCCCCCACCCTCATAGATGGCCCCCCTCTTTCCCCCCACCCTCATAGATGGCCCCCCTCTTTCCCCCCACCCTCATAAATGCCCCCCTCCTTCCCCCCCACCCTCATAGATGGCCCCCTCCTTCCCCCCACCCTCATAGATGGCCCCCTCCTTCCCCCCACCCTCATAGATGGCCCCCTCTTTCCCCCCACCCTCATAGATGCCCCCCTCCTTTCCCCCCACCCTCATAGATGGCCCCCCTCTTTCCCCCCACCCTCATAGATGGCCCCCCTCTTTCCCCCCACCCTCATAAATGCCCCCCTCCTTCCCCCCCACCCTCATAGATGCCCCCCTCCTTCCCCCCCACCCTCATAGATGGCCCCCTCCTTCCCCCCACCCTCATAGATGGCCCCCTCCTTCCCCCCACCCTCATAGATGGCCCCCTCCTTCCCCCCACCCTCATAGATGCCCCCCTTCTTTCCCCCCACCTTTCCCCCCACCTTTCCCCCCACCCGTACAGGCTGATAAAAAAACAAAACTTAACTCACCTGACATCGCGCTCCCACGTTGATTCTCACTCCTCCTGGTCTGTCCCCGACTGCTGCGCAGCTGCCGGGGGTGTCGCGTCTTATCCCCGGCAGCGCGCGCATCCCAGAACTCCCTGCGCGCCGGAAACAGGAAGTCAGGGCCCAAGGCGCGCAGGGAGTTCTGGGATGCGCGCGCTGCCGGGGGTAAGACGCGACACCCCCGGCAGCCGCGCAGAAGCCGGGGGAAAGACGGAGCCAGTCTCTTGTGACCGCAAGCAAAACAATGCTTGCGGTCACAAGAGTGATTGATCGGGGGGCCCCGCGGGCCCCCCTTGTGGCGGGCCCGGTCGCGGCGGCGACCCCCGCGACCACGGTGGCTACGCCACTGGTCATACGGCATGTATCATCTAACAGCATCTGAACACTGCTGAGCTAAAAGCTGCTTTGCATAATACATCCTATAATAGTGCAGGAAATATCTCCATACTGTGTATAAATAATACCGTCATACAGCGCTGTCAACAGAACAGGAAAGTTACGTTTATAAAGATTTATTCTATTTTTGTACACAGGACAATTGGGCTCCATACTGTCTCCATTACTTCCCCGTGTTCCCATGCAGAACCATCAGATCGTATTGTGTCTTGCACCCACCACCCTCTACAGCCAATGAGAGAGGGACTTAACCGGTCGGTGTATAGAAATGGAGATATGTTATACACCATGTGCCTCCATGTAATACCTGTACAGACAGATGGACGTATTATTGCACATAGCATATTATGGCACTACTGTAGTGTTGTTGGTCTAAGTACTGTATAATGTCCATCAAAAAATCCATCCTTCCTAATTGTAGATGTACTGTTTGCTTTTCCTCTCCATGATGTCCAGACAGCTTTCACTGATGACTGCAGACATTTTACCTTCTCAGTTCTGCAGCAGCTTCCCCATCCTCTATAACAACACAAAAGATGCAGTGCAATTCAGCAAGATCTGGGCAGATCCTCTAACTGTGATGTATATAGTACTGTATGCATCACTGCACACTCTATATTTGCCAGGCAGGGTTCCTATCTCACACAGACTGCTCCCCATGCCCCTATCTCACATAAACTGCTGTTCGGTGTCCCTATGTCACATAGACTGCTCCCCCATGTCCCTATCTAACATAGACTGCTCCCCGTGTCCCTATTTCACATAGACTGCTCCCCCATGTCCCTATCTAACATAGACTGCTCCCCATGTCCCTATTTCACATAGACTGCTCCCCATGTCCCTATTTCACATAGACTGCTCCCCCATGTCCCTATCTAACATAGACTGCTCCCCATCTCATAGACTGTTCCCCCATGTCCCTATCTCACATAGACTATGGCACCATGTCCCTATGTCACATAGGCTGCTCCCCCATATCTCTATCTCACAAAGGCTGCTCCCCTATATCTCTATCACAATACAATACAATGTGCCTCCATCTATCTCCTCTTCCACATTTCCAACTTTTTTTTTTTTTACACAGACTGGTCCAATCGCCCCTCCCCCCACCCCGTACAGACTGCTCTCTCACTACACTTAGATTTATTCTTTCCTTAAATGGGTAGTACAGAGACTAAAAACTTATGTTTACTACATTGCTTTAAAGTGTCACTGATGTTTCATTCTTTTTTCTTCTTCTCAGAAATCAATAGTACAGGCGATTTGAAGAAACCTTTTAATTCGGTTTATTAGCCGAAAAATGCATTTTTTATCTTGAAAAAGCAGTTTAATGCTCTCCCCCCTGTGTTCATGGTTTTCTATCGAGAGGGGAGGGGTGGAGGGAGATGAGGCACTAAAAAAAGGACAACAAAGAGTTAATTTACAGCTACATCACCGGGCTATCTCCTCTGACAGTCAGCACTGACTTCTCAATACCGGCTTTCACACAGTTCCCACTGTGTAATCCTTTGTTTTCTGCTCTCTGCTGGCGACTAATCTCCCTCCTCCCCCCTCCCCTGTCCATAGATTAGACAGGGCTCGACTGATGTAAACTAGTCCAGATTTCCTGATAATGAGCAGTGAAGGAGAGAGAGAGGGGTGGGGGGGGGGGGACCTGGGGAAAGTCTTTTTGAATGCAGATAATGGCAGATTTGCCTAATAAACCCAATTACAAAGTTTCTTAAAATCACCTGGACTATTGATTTCTGCAAAAAAAAAAAAAAAAAAAAAAAAAAATAATAATAATAATAAAAAAAAAAAAAAAAAAAAATAATAATAATAATAATAATAATAATAAAAATAATAATAAAAATGTACTTATAGACTTCCATTGATTGGCAGCAGTAAGGCAACACGGCCCCTTACTTTCTGGCACCAGTTGTTTAAAAACATTTTTTTTTCCCAGTAGTCCTGTAATACATGCCTCATGGCTGTCCAAGACTAACAATGGTGGGTTCCTTTACCCCATACAATCCAGTAGTGACCAGTCTTATGGGTCGTTGTTCATGAGAATTCGTTCACCTACTCTCGGAGCTTTGCAGGTTTTGCCACCAGTATGATTTCCTTTTATAATGGGATTTTGGGGGAGTTTGAATAGAACTAGCACACCGCTGCCCACGGATATTATTGTTAGGTTTGATTCTATAGATGTTACCGTAAAAATATAGAAAGGAAAAGGTCAGATACTAAATCATAAAAGGAGAAAGAATAAAGTCTACCATTACCACCCATAAGGGGCCGGCAACACAGTGGAGGAAAGCGGCATCCAACGGATAAAAGGAACGCCGGATATAACGGTGGCAGGGAAATAAGTGAAGGTACAGAAGGGAAAAGTCCAGCGAGGATAATCTCCAGCTACACACCAGGAATTCTGTCAAAACCTGCAGTGAAGATCAGTAAAAAAGCAGAAACTGGGACTTTTCACCTGCTACACCTCCACACGCCAGAATAAAAGATACAATTGTGTAGCGTGTCAGTATAAAGGTATAGAGAGGACGGATCCATACAGACCACAGATAATGGAGGGGTGTTAGGTACCATGTGCAAAGCCAAGTAGTAATGATCCTCATTTGCCGGATACTGAACCATTGCTCGGTGCATCGGCTCATAATAACCAGATTATACTGGACGGAAACACAAAAAGATAGAAATGCAATACAACTAATTGTTCCTACCAGCAATACTGAATTCGTCTACCAGATCCCAACCATCAGAATAATTGATTAGATTCTAATAAGAATCTAATAATAATATTCTAATAATCTATAATCTGTCACGGCCCCCTATGCAGCTCGCTGCCCATCCTGCTCCCTTACTTGAGGCAGGAGGTCTCCTGCGTCCCCTCAGGCTCCAGCCCCTCTTTCCTCCCCGACTCCTGGCATCTGCTCAGTACGCCGTGCGGTCTCTGAGCCGGAGCGCGTGCCCACACCTCCTAGGGCGCGAGCGCCAACTCTGCTATGTCTTAAAGGGACAGTGTCCCCACTATTGGTCTGGCCATTCCCTGCCCCTAATAAAGTCGCGGCGGGCACTGGTGAAGAGCAGGAGCCCCTTAAACTCCGCTCCCTGGTGCGGATTAATACTATCGCTTGTGTAGGTTGTAGGTTACGCGGATCCACTACCTCCAGCTGTTACACTATCCCTATTTGAGACCCTATATACAGCCATAAACATTCAGAGGTTAAGGCAAAGAAATGGGTCCAGTATAATGAGCCTATAGCCAGGATTACATCTTATTGGTTCCTCACAGTAGCATAATGCAAGTAGAAGGACACATTTTCGTATTTTTTTTATGCCGAAATTAGTCAATATGAATTATGAACAGATGAATGCCAGGATTCTTTTCACCATACTGCTCTGGATTAATCCTTCCATGTGCACCACACTGAGTGTGAAAGTGCTGACCATTCCCTGTTACAGAAGGGTTTAGGTGCTTTATGACCTCTGCAATGAATAAGAATCAATTAACAGATAAATGTCCATAGACTAATACAGTCTGCAAGAGGTGATTGTAATGGATGGTCCAAGCATGAGAAGGTGAATCCCCTGGATCACCAAGGAGTGCTGGTGTTCCTACTCCTAGGAGTGGAGTCTAAGGAGGTCCCAGTTTTCACCAGCGCCCCCTGCATGGTAGGATGGGCTTCATCGCGGGAAACTTGCAAGTCGCTACCCTCAGAGAAGGACCTTGATGATCACCGAAGAACTTCAGGAGTGCTGGAGTCTGGGGCTAGGTACTCTTCTTATGTGGTAGAAGTGCAGGATGCAAGTTAAGGCACAGTTAAAACAGAAGCTAAGCTTGGGACTGGGAATGGACTGAGATCCAAATATCTAGACGATTGCTAGGAAGTGGTTGATAGCTAATGAGCAGAGATGTGGTTTTTGACAAACAACATCTAAGCAAGCAGGTGAGAAGGTGGAGACTATATATACCCTCAGAAGATCATGGCAGAAGATTGCTGCCCTAGGGCTGCAAGGAAAACAAAGATATAGCCTGGTAAAGGGATTAGTTCTGGTTCTGGTATGTCCCTTTGGTCCGCTCCTAGTCTGGTACCTTTGTTTCCTGTATAGGCCGCTTACTCTGTATTATATATAGTATACACACCCACCGGTCCTTCTCCCACTACTGGAGTAACATACAACCCTCGCAGATATGTATAAAACTACTTTACTAACAACATAAAGATGACAAGGACATTATACATTATATACAAATACAATACATTACATAGAGAACACAACCACACACAGCTGCCTCCTTTCCTACCCCCCTGGATACCAAGCACCATGTGACCAATGCTGTGTATGTATATACAGTATAACATATATCCAGATCCCACACCGTATCCTGGATCTATACTTACTAACAAAGCCACATCCAGCAGCCGACCACTAGTACATGTACATATAGAAACTCATGCATAAACAGCATATATATCTATAGCAACACACACTTATACCTAGAATATCTATATGTACACGTATACAGTCTACTGTGATGCTATTATACTTATATTGCTATATACACACACAGAAGGCCCACATATAATATACCTGTTCCTAAGTGCTTGTTGGTCCAGGGCCGCAGGAAAGAGAGAGAGACCTAGAGTATTACATGGTTTATATCCCCTAGGAATTGTCCCAACCCATCTATGGACTCCACCCTAAGACCACTCATATACCTTACAGTGGGGGCATGAAGAATGTCGCTTCTTCCTGGACTCTGGGCCTTTGAAATGCTAATGTCCAAATGGCCTTTGGACACACTGAGAGCTCAGTGAATGCCTGCTATCAGTATATACTATATACCTGTACCAGATATATAGTATATGTGGTCACAGCTCCTGTAACATATCCCCCTGTTGTCGGTATACCGACACACTATGTAGGAGGCCTGATCTTCTGTGTGTGGCGGAGCTTACATTTAACATAAGCTAAATACAAAAACAAATAGAAAAATAATAAAAACATGAAAACGAGATTGTCCTTCAGAAGAGGCGTATTGGGCTCAGTCCATATGCAAACACAGAATAAACAAGTTCATTTATTCATCTCGGGTCAGTCTTTGGGCATGGATGGTTCTGGTTATCTCTTTGTCTTGGAAGGGATATCCTCTGGTGCCTTCACGATGTATCTGGGCAGATGATCGGTCAGTTTCTTTGGTTAGGGCTTTCTTTATTTGCTCTGTGCATCTGTTTGCCTGAAATATCAAAAGAACACTACGCTCCTAGGCGGAGTGCGAGGTTAGCACATCTCCTCTCTGCGTACAGTTCATTGTCCTCCCAGGTAATATGCCAGTTATGTTAGTCCATCAGGAGATTTGATGGTCTCCCCCTGTGGACAGTATCTGTACATTAGCAGTATAGCATACCACTCTGTAACACATGGTACCCCCAGTGTATACAGTATAAACCGAGGCTGGGGACTTCCACCCCCTGGTAGCTCCCTCATGGACCGGCTGCCCCAAAGATCCGTGTCCGACCGGTCGGTCGTTGTTCCTTCAAAGCGCCTCTGCGGTTCACTGTGGTATTAACCACTCCCTCGCAGAATCCTCAATAGGGAGAGCTATGCCCCACAGCCTATTGGCTGCGCCACGGACTTTATAGGTTTGCGCCATAACTGCACCATATGTGCCCATGGGTCACTGCTACCCGTTGTGGGATCAGACATGTCAGTTTGACCTGACCAGCTGCCTACACATTAGTGCTCACACATAGAGAGTACACTCAGTAGGCAGCCAAACTCCATCTGATCCACCCCTCTACCCGTATAAGATTACTAGGGTGCCATAAACTGGGAACAGTGGCATAAAAGACAATTGGGAGAGTATTAGAGCTTTGACAATTAACAGGCTATACAGATGCACAAAAAGAACACTATCTTTACTTGATGTGCAGGATCAACAGTATGGGGGTCAGTCTTGGCCGCCTATGAGGCCTGCAGCAAGTTAGCTGGCTCACAGACACTGACCCACCAATATTATTGCAAGCCCCTTCATTGAAACACAGGAGTATCTTGAACCATCCAATATTACAAGGATACAATGATTTTAGAACCATCACATTACCTCAATGTAGTATTTAGATTTACACAAAAGAAAATATGACAAACAATCCCAATAGCCATTGACCTCACATATGCAGATTGCCAGTGATAAAACAAGAGTCACCATGTCTGTGTAACTGACCGGGCCCCTGAGGGGCAACACTACATCGACATCTAGCCAGGACATGGGCCATAAATACCTGAGCATTTGTTGGATAGACCAGCCTTATCTGAAGAACATAACAAATGGACTGTACACAACAAAGAGTACAAGGACAGTAATGCCAATCCGATCCCTCCCCCATTGGTGACTATCTCCTCTCACCACACATGGAGGAATCATGTTTACCACACCATATCACACTTTCTGGCCATTATAAGCAGTATCCCTGACATTAAATCTTAGGGCCAGATCTTTAGGGATCCCCACTCAAAAATCTGCTATAACAGATCCCCATTGGGGGTATCTGTTGTACCAGTGTCCATGTCTGGTGTTATTTCATGCATTGCCTGCGCATTCACAAGGGAAATATGTCTCATTGTCTGTCCTTGGAATTGGTTGTATGGTTGTGGGACCGCCCACCTTACAGACTTGTAAACCCTTTGTGGACAGACCCGTTTTATATGGCCATATTGCAGACAATGGAAGCAGCGAACATTCCCCCATTTCCGCAGCTGGGGTACATTGGGATGCCCAGGTATATGGCTATGAGCTCTACCCTTTGCCGCATGGCCATCTTGCAATTTGCGGGCGACTGCTACCTCTTTACTCATAGGAATGGACTCACCACTATTAAGCAAATCCTTTCTAAACTCCTCAATGACCATAGCTGCTTCAATGAGTGATGGCTCTTTCATTGCATTTACACGTATTGCAGCATGAAGATATGGAAACTTCTCCACAAACATGCGGATCATCCCCTGTGGGATTCCCACACTATGATCCTTTGTCACCCTCCTATACATAGCTTCAAACCTCCCACACAGAGACAAGGGCTCATCATGGATGGTCGGCCTGAAGTTACTTAGGATATCTGGGGTGACATCTGAATGTCCTGTTGCCAGTCTTATGAGGATGGAAAGTCTGTCTTCCTCATCATAAAACTGCCCATTTCTAGGGTCACTTCTCCCTATGGCCTCATATCTTTGATGAAGATGTGTAGGTAACCATAGTCTGAACAGTTCCATGCGATGTTCAGGAGGGACAGAAAATTTTGCACAGTGTCCCTCAAAAATATCACAGGAAGTGAACGGATTTACCTTTGGATCATAGTTAGGAATCCGTTTACATATCTTCATGAGGAATTGTATCCTCTCCATATTATGGAAAGAATACAATTCTGCTGCGTTACTCTGATGCATTTGGGAGTAAGAAGTGGTCTCTAAATTCTCCAAACCACTTCCTAATTCACCGTCTGCATCACCAGCCGTAGCTGCGGCACCATCACAACCAGTCCCGTTTGGGTCAGGCCTTGTGGAGGTACGGTCTGAAGAGATCACAGGTATAGACTCATTCATCCCCCTGTTTGCACTCAAAACACAAATTTGTTTTGAGGGCAAGTCAGTCTGTGATGAATCTTCTTTGGTCTTTCGCATATTCCTGATTGTCTCATCCCTTTTTGCTATCTCGCTTTGTAAGTTAGCAATTGTTGCATCAGTAGATGCCAATCTTTCCTTATAGCCAGTAATGTCCATATACAGCTGTATAAACACCTTATCCACATCTGTATAGTATCTTTCCTTATCAGCCATGTGAGCCTGTAGCACGCTGATCTGGCTATCTTTCTCTACGATTTGCTCATTTCTTTCTTTCAGCTGTGTCTCTAAATCACAAACCCGTTTATCCTGTTCCTTACAACACTTACAATGTACCGTCTCAGAGACATTAGTGTCTGCCATCTCCATCTTACACAGGGCATCCTCATAGATGCACACCAGCTTAGCCAGCATGTGTAACCGCTTAGAGGACTGGTTCATCACACTGCGCTTAGCAATATGGAGTTTATCATAGGAATGAGCCTGCTCTAACAGGGATTCCCATAAACTCTTAGCAGATCCACAAGTGCTCAACATTACAGGGTTAAATGTACTACATTTACTTAACTTATCAAAAGTTACACATCCTGCCTTGTCACTCATTGTTATTTCTGCGATCTGTGCTACTCCTATACAGTAAGTGGTGAAGCCTTTGATCCTTTCCCCAACCAGCAGGATACTACTGAAGGACAATACAAAGTGCACAACAATACAGCCAGAAAACAAAGCAACTACCAGTATCCTAGGAGCCTCACTACATAGGTTCTCTGTTATTAATGACACTCACACTAGGCCTCAGATGGAACTGTGCTACCTGTCTGAACCTCACCAGTCTACAAACCTAGGTTCACAGTATAACAACAATTTCAGCACTATAACCTAATAGAGATTCATTAAAACAGTTGGGCCGGGCTCGCCATTGATAAAGGGATTAGTTCTGGTTCTGGTATGTCCCTTTGGTCCGCTCCTAGTCTGGTACCTTTGTTTCCTGTATAGGCCGCTTACTCTGTATTATATATAGTATACACACCCACCGGTCCTTCTCCCACTACTGGAGTAACATACAACCCTCGCAGATATGTATAAAACTACTTTACTAACAACATAAAGATGACAAGGACATTATACATTATATACAAATACAATACATTACATAGAGAACACAACCACACACAGCTGCCTCCTTTCCTACCCCCCTGGATACCAAGCACCATGTGACCAATGCTGTGTATGTATATACAGTATAACATATATCCAGATCCCACACCGTATCCTGGATCTATACTTACTAACAAAGCCACATCCAGCAGCCGACCACTAGTACATGTACATATAGAAACTCATGCATAAACAGCATATATATCTATAGCAACACACACTTATACCTAGAATATCTATATGTACACGTATACAGTCTACTGTGATGCTATTATACTTATATTGCTATATACACACACAGAAGGCCCACATATAATATACCTGTTCCTAAGTGCTTGTTGGTCCAGGGCCGCAGGAAAGAGAGAGAGACCTAGAGTATTACATGGTTTATATCCCCTAGGAATTGTCCCAACCCATCTATGGACTCCACCCTAAGACCACTCATATACCTTACAGTGGGGGCATGAAGAATGTCGCTTCTTCCTGGACTCTGGGCCTTTGAAATGCTAATGTCCAAATGGCCTTTGGACACACTGAGAGCTCAGTGAATGCCTGCTATCAGTATATACTATATACCTGTACCAGATATATAGTATATGTGGTCACAGCTCCTGTAACATAGCCTATGACTTTATCCAACGGGAGTCAAATGCCGAGTGCTAGGGTTTAGAGAACATTGCCGAACCCAAATAGTACAGGAAGCCCGCTCAACACTAGTGATTAGATAGTCATCCCCTAAATACCAGGGAATGATAACAGATCCGTATATAGGGCAACATCTTTGTATATAGCGTAAACTATTTACTTACAGTCCCGAGTAGACCACAAGGGGTAATCCAGCATTAGAAAAACGCAACTACTGCAAAAAAAAACAACAACCTCTTTCTTTGGGTTGAGTATGTGGTATTACAATCCAACCCTGTTAACTTAAAAGCAGCCATGATTTTTAAGATTGGATAACCCTTTTTATAATGACGAGATGACCCTGCTGAGGAAGTCCAAATATGTACAAAAAAGCTGACAAAGCTAAAGATAACAGGAAGTATAACCTGTAAGTTGTAACTGCCCTAGAAGCCACTGTGAGAACTGAAATGTTCAATTTGGTGACTAATAGAGATGAGCGAAGCTCGAGCATGCTCGAGTCGATCAGAACCCGAACTTTTGGCATTTGATTAGCGGTGGCTGCTGAAGTTGGATAAAGCCCTAAGGCTATGTGGAAAACAAGGATATAGTCATTGGCTGTATCCATGTTTTCCAGACAACCTTAGAGCTTTATCCAAGTTCAGCAGCCCCAGTTAATCAAATGCCGATAGTTCGGGTTCGGATGGACTCAAACCCAAACCCGGTTCGCTCATCTCTAGTGACTAAATAAAAATAAACAAATAGCAAAACACCAATCATTTTTATTAGATCAGTAGCTTTTCAAAGCTTTGACTCCTCTGATAAGAGCCAGGATATTGTAGTAAAGGTTTCTAAATCCCTTTACTTAACTTATCTAAGGGAAAGGTGAGGATGGACACATCTGTACAAGTCATGTCTTCACCACCGCCCCATCTCAACTCTTTATGACTTTTTGATTCTTGTATTTGACTAGACCTTTACTGCTTTTAGAATTCAGAGTCACAATAACTTATCATCAGACGTCAGAAGTTCTGAATACTTCACCAGCATGCCTCCTCTACCTGTTGAGTGTCTGGACATTGACGGAGACTGGAACTCTCTTCCTATCATCTTTGAAGACCGATATGTGGAAAATCCCAAAAAAGGTATTAGATTTCTCTGGACATATTGGTGGAAACAACTTATTTTTAGGGTCAATAATTTTATACCTACACAGCACAAAGTCATAATAAGTGAACCCTTGGTAATTCCCACTAAGTACAGTCTATAAAGTTTAATTGAGTTCATGTTGTTTTATGGGATAGAATATTAAAAAAATATTTTAATAATAAGATTGGTTAGTTGTATCTAATTGGGAGTCAGTTGGGACAGGCACCTTGATGGGATATGCCCCCCCCCCATTTCCCTTTCTGAAACTCTGAAATGGGAGCAACCCTCCTTAAAGCAGTACTGTAATGTATTTAAGCTTCTGAAATATCATCCAGACATGTAAAAAGTTTAGATTGCAACAGAGCTGAATCCTAGTTATGAGTGAGTGAAGCCCTCCTCTCCCAGTCTGGCCACGAGATCCGACTCATAGAGTATAATGGAACCATTGAGTTGGATCTTGTGGATTGACAGAGAGTGGAGCACTCTAATAACTCCTTATTACAAGATTGAGACTCGGTGAATGCTAAACTTTTCTATGTCTGGACAACATCTAGATACTGCTTTAGTACCACTTAGCAATGTCATAGAGAATTGATGTAGTGACCTCACTTAATGTAGCCTGAAGACCAAGGCCAAGCTCAGCTTTTTCTTACTCCGTCACTTGAGTATGTGTTCCTAAGACTAAACACAAGCTTCAATGTTTTTGTATTTCTTCATGTCTTACAGGTGTAAAACTCTTGGATACAGCTAATGAAATGGAATATGATTCAGAGAATCCATTAAAAAATATTACAAGCTCCCATTTCATTCAGACTACCACGGTTCATGAAAATGCTTCCTTTGAGAAGACAAGTTCATGTATTGATGTCCCAGACAGCATTGATATGGATCAAGCTCCAACCCAATCTCTTCAAGGAACGTCTGGCAGTCAAGAGGTTATCTCTGACTCTGACAATGATTTATCATTGCAAATCATAGAGCCAGGAGAGACTGAAGACCAAACCACTGAAGACTCGGATGACATTAGACCTAGTGAAGGAATACCTGGAAAATTTAATCTAGATGTCTCAACCAATCCACAGGAGTCGTCTTTAAGTGACAATGGCCACCAATCTATAATGGAGTTGGATGCTGTTCCTGACAACCCATCTTTTGAGAACATTGCAATGCAAGAGCTTGATAGTGACAATACACCCAACCTATATTCAGATAACAAAAGGTTACCTCAGGGGGTTCACATACTTTCCAAAAGCAACAGCACCGAGTTAATCAGCAGATCCTTGAAAAACACTGTTATAGCTAAGACTTTTCATGGTAGCAAGCATGAGGATTTCCCACTGATATCTGGCGTCATCAAAAGGTCCTCCTCTGTCATATCGGATTCTGGAATTGAGAGTGAGCCAAGCTCTGTAGCATGGTGCGATATCCGAACCAGAAAAATGGACTTAAGTGGTGATAAACAACTTATTCATCACTTGTCAAGAAAGCAAGGCATGCATAGAAATTCCTTGGAGGGAAAGACAGAAAGTAACACAAGTTTACCAAGCGGGATACAAGCCTCTCTGAGCTCCATCAACTCTTTACCATTTGAAGAAGAGGAACGGGAGATAGAACTTTCCAAATTAACAAAATCAGTTTCTGCACCACAAATCAGTAGCCCAGATGAGTCTGTGGATGATACTTTGTCCAAAAATGTGGTCAATGAGGATGACCAAGAAGAAGAAGTTTCCGAGCACTACAACATTGAGAGGACTGATTTAGTAGGGTCATCTGGACCTCTTTCAACCATTGATTCCACTTTAGTAGAAATTGAGGTCCAAGGTTTAATTTCAAATTCTAATAGTAGTTTGGAGAACTTATACTCGGAAGCTGATAAAGTCGGGTTTGATGAAGAAGACATTTATGGGCCGTCACCTCTGTGTAATTCAGACATCCAAGAGAATGAATGTTTCTCCGAATGCTTAAGTAAGGTACCAGGAATACTGAATTCAACAACCTTCTCAATGGGCACCTTAGTGGAGGGAGATACGTCCCACAATGATACCACCTTTATGTCTCCATTTAAAGAAACTGCGGAAGAATTTCCATTTTTACATGAGATTGAACTCACAGAAGACTCGAGTAGTGATCAGCTGTTTGATTCTGGTTCCGATCATGAATTATGTGACTTGGACCAAAAAACTAAACTGAATAGGAGTGTCTGTACATCTGTATCTGAGTCCAACTCAGGGGGGTCAACGGTCATCGCTATGGATGGAAGACGTGGTGTTGAAATGGTTAATCTTTCGGTTTCCTGCACGGCCACTTGCCTGCCATTTTCTTCTACTCAAAAAGACTCTCCAGTGATCCCTGGGTTTTCGGCAAAACAAGTTTTGTTTCCAATAACCAGACAACCTCTAGGATCTTTTGGGGTCATCTCTGAGAATCCTTCGGATACTGATGAAGAGATTAATGAAAGGATGCTCAGGTGAGATATATAATGCATATGGGGCTAAAAAATGAGACATTAGAAATATGTTAAAATGGTGCCAGTGGGATCTGCTGAAGCTACGGAAGACTCCATTTAATTAAAGATGAGTGCTCTATGCTGTTATAAAATGGTATCTGTATGGGAGGGTGTCTCATCCAACCAAACAATAAAAGGCCCAGCTACCGGTACTGCAAACAGGACAACCCACCTACCATGAACTATTAAAATGCTGGTGTTCTCTTATCTACTATAGTTGATGGGCCTTTGGGCACCCCTGAGGCACCAGGGTTTAGGCGCTACTGCCACCTCTATATATTAAGGTGCTGTGCGCCAGGGTGCTCTGTGGTGGTGGTACAGCAAGGTGGGCTTGGGAACTTTCCACGGTGGCCAGGAGTGGTTTTGGAACCCACCTCCGGACAACCGAGCACTGGACTTGAAAAGGGGGTAGCCCAAGTGTAAGGTGTAGGTGCAGGAATGACGACACACAAAAAAAAAAAGATAAAGTGTAGCACTTATACAAGGTGACCTCTTTACTTGAGAAGAATACAGTGCAATACAAGTCAAGAATAACAGTAACAACTTCAAGAGCAGGTGCACGTGTCGGAGCTGAAGAAGAGGAAAAGAAGCAGTTGAGGTAGCTTAGAGTAGGTGTAGGGACTGTCTTGGGGACCTTGTCCAGATAGTAGTGTACTCTTCCAGGATGTTTGTAATGAAGCAGAAGGGTGTGAAGAGTCCCAGTACTCACGTTTAGATAAGTTTCTATCTGACTGCCTTCTGCCTGCACGGTATCGTTGAGTGCCCTGTCAGGCCTTTATAACTGGGTGTAGCAGACTTCCCGAGCCTTTCCAGGAGAGCCGTGCGTAGTCAGTAAGATACTTAAGCTTTCCCACTATTTATCTTACTGGGGATCAGATCCTTGCTTTGGTAACTGTCCTGAGAATACTGGAGAAGGATCCCTGGTGTGCACAAGGTGTACCCTGGAGAGTGGTTACTCCTTCTAAGGGTTTTGAACTGCATACTGGCAAAGGTTGCTTGCAGAGAAGAAATCTGTTTAAGGGTCCTATTCCACGGGCCGAGGAGGGCCCGATCAACGATCTAAACAAGCGGCGATCTGCTAGATCGCCGCTCGTTTACTGGGCCTATTCCACGGCCCGATGATCGTTGAGCGAGGGCTGCAAGGACATCATTACCGATTTCCTTGCAGCATCATACATTACCTGCAGGGCTTCTTCTCTGCGCTGTCTTCATCCCAGGGTCCCGCGCACTGTATCTTCTCAATGGCCGGTCAGTTGACAGGCCACACTCAGCCAATCACAGGCCGCGACGGTCCCCACCTGTGATTGGCTGAGCGCTCCGTCAGCTGACCGGCCATTCGGAAGATAGAGAACGCGGGACCCTGGGATGAAGACAGCGCGGAGAAGAAGCCTGGACAGGTAATGTATGCTGCTGCTGCTGCTGTCAAATCGTCGGTCGCCTGCGGCGCACTGCTATTCAACCGTAAAGATGCGCGGTGGGGGAACGATGATTTTAGGTCTGGCCCTAAATGAACGATCAGCCGATGACACGATCATCGGCTGATCGTTCTCTCTATTTCACCGAACGATAATCGGCTGAATCGGGCCAAATGGGGCCGATCGGGCCGATTATCTCTACTGTGGAATAGGGCTCTAAGTCTCTGGTCCTTGACAAGGGTCCTGGCCTGGGCCAGGCCTGGCTTCACTACAGCAGGGACTCTCTCTCTTGGCTCGCTCTTTCCTCCCATACACTGACAAAAGACTGGAAGACCTCCCACCAGAAACTAACCACCCCTCTATAGGGGAAAACTAAGGCTCACTCTTATTGGTAGGGCTGTGGGGAGATAGGAGAGAGAAAAAGTGTAATAGGCAGGAAAGTGCGGACAGTACCTGCACCTGTGATTGGACAGAAGTACAACCCCTTTCTTCCTCCTTCAGCTGTGCTCAGTTAGGAAGACATAGTTATACAACAGAGAGTGACACCTAGTGGGGAAATACAAATAAGCACCTTCCCCTTTGTGCGATACCTGACAGAGGCACTTTACCCAGGCGTAATAAAACTTAATGGACCACCTGTACTGGGACACTACAGGCACTATGCACAGACAGTACTAGTACCCCTTCCCTCTATACAGTGATGGGACTGGGAGTATAACATGAAAACATTGGTCAGTTGTTCATGGGTTCAAAATCCCCGTCTGTCTGCCATCCAGATTGACCTATACAGTTATTTGGTCAAGACGAACCATGCCCCTAGAATATCTACAGTATATAGGTGTTGGCCATGTGAGCCATCTGTGAGTCAATGGAAAAATAGAACAAAACGGATGCACACAAATGCAGATTGCAATGTGAACACAGCCTGACAAAGTCTTTTGCCCATGACCATAACCTGAGCAGTGTACAGAGAACATGACTCGGTTTGTTTTCTAGTTTTCATCAGGCCAAAGAAAAGTTCAAAAAACACCTGAAGTTTGAAGGTTTCTTGTACAGTGAGCTCTCTGCCCTGGCGTCTGACACCCCATACTTCCCCCCGGAGGAGGAACATCTAGAAGATGGAATCCACCTAGTGGTCTGCGTGCACGGACTGGACGGTAATACATTTGTGATATACTGAAATATAGAAGAATGAAAGCCTATTCACAACTCAAATTGTACGTGGAAAGTTCTAGAAGGTCAGAGGCAGAATTATAAACTTTACATTTGTATCATATGATTGCAGGTAACAGCGCGGACCTGCGGCTCGTCAAAACATTTCTAGAGTTGGGGTTACCAGGAGCAAACCTCGATTTCCTGATGTCCGAAAAAAATCAGGTAAGTGATTCTGTGAAGCAAATTCTACACACTGACATTCTGTAAAGTGCAAAATATAATGATGACCAATGACCAATGAGGAATGTGGATATGTAGAGTCCCTTCCCCTAGGAACAATTTTCTGTCTTGGAGAAAGTGAACTGTTTTTTTGTTACAAAATTTTACAATCCCCTATAGTAGGTGGCCCCCTGTGTAGGTCCCCTTTAGTAGGTGGCCCCCTGTGTAGGCTCCCTATAGTATGTGGCCCCCTGTGTAGGTTTCCTATAGTAGATGGCCCCATGTGTAGGTTCCCTATAGTAGATGGCACCCTGTGTAGGTCCCCTGTAGTAGATGACCCTCTATGTAGGTCCCCTGTAGTAGACACCCCCTGTGTAGGTTCCCTATTGTAGGTGGCCCCCTGTGTAGGTTCCCTATAGTAGATGGCACCCTGTGTAGGTTCCCTATAGTAGATGGCCCCCGTGTAGGTTCCCTATAGTAGATGGCCCCCTGTGTAGGTCCCCTATCCTATAGTAGATAGCCCCCGTGTAGGTTCCCTATAGTAGATGCCCCCCTGTGTAGGTCCCCTGTACTAGATGGCCCCCTGTGTAGGTCCCCTGTACTAGATGGCCCCCTGTGTAGGTTCCCTATAGTAGATGGTCCCTGTGTAGGTCCCCTATTGTAGGTGGCCCCCTGTGTAGGTTCCCTATAGTAGATGGCCCCCTGTGTAGGTTCCCTATAGTAGATGGCCCCCTGTGTAGGTCCCCTGTAGTAGATGGCCCCCTGTGTAGGTTCCCTATAGTAGATGGCCCCCTGTGTAGGTCCCCTATAGTAGATGGCACCCTGTGTAGGTCCCCTGTACTAGATGGTACCCCGTGTAGGTCCCCTGTACTAGATGGCACCCTGTGTAGGTCCCCTGTACTAGATGGCACCCTGTGTAGGTCCCCTATAGTAGATGGTCCCTGTGTAGGTCCCCTATTGTAGGTGGCCCCCTGTGTAGGTCCCCTATTGTAGGTGGCCCCCTGTGTAGGTTCCCTATAGTAGATGGCACCCTGTGTAGGTTCCCTATAGTAGATGGCCCCCTGTGTAGGTCCCCTTTAGTAGACGCCCCCTGTGTAGGTTCTCTATAGTAAAGGGCTCCCTTGTGTAGATCCCCTATAGTAGATGGCTTGCACCTTTCAATGCTCCATCATTGTCGGGCAGGCAGGCAGGAATCCTGGCACAGACAGCGTCTGTAACGCACACAGCTTGTGCCGGAAGACACAAAGCGCAATCCCAGAGAGCTACAGCGACTAGGGAGCGTGTGGGAGTTTTTTTTTTTTTTTTATGTGGACAGTTTGGACGTCCATGGGCGGCCACACAAACCGCCTACATTAGAATCCGCCACTGAGCCTTCCATATGGACAAAGCTATGTGGGTTTTCTATAAAGGATTTGGTAGTGTTGGAATAAAAAAGCAAGAGAAGACTGGCGCACAAAAGAATCTAATCTCCCTGATTTTAGTGTAGTGACTACATGATACAGCCGTGCAACAGTTTTTACTCCATTGTGACAACCTACAGACGTGTCTATCCTTACATATTGTTGTGACACAACATATCCCAAATAAGATTATTCATAAAGGCTATTTAATACAAAACAAAAAGAAAAAAAATTGCATCATTCTGTCTATGAACACAGACACACACACACACACACACACATATATATGCACACACACATTTCTATCCTTATCTATATCTGTGTGGCCATCTAGTGGTAAATATGTGGATTGCAGCCTGTTGAGATTTGAATCCTTAAATAAATAAGTGTATGTAGTTACACTTAAAATGCACAAGAAGAAAATATGATCTGGAAAAACAAGGTCTGCACCTCCAAAATATATTCAATATTCTTTATTTTAATCCAAAAAGACACATTTTTTTTTTTTTTTTAAACACCTTTAAAAACACACACATGATCCTACCACTGGCCCCAATAAGGCACAGTGAAAAACTGATCCACCCCACACGATCCACCTCCACCCCACATCAGGGGTCTCCTGATGAAGTCCACGTGACGGAACGCATGGGGTTAATCTGCCTGATCCATCTGTGAGATAGCATATGGGATCGTTTACATTATCTGTTTGTTTATTTTTTTCATGCATATTTTTTCACTTTACTGTATATTGTTCATTTCTTTCTCTCCTTAGGATATTGTTTTGTCCTTTTATATCCTTTGTACCTGCACTTTGTGGCAGGGTCAGATAGTTTACATATACACTTTTGCACTTTACATTATCATTACTACATTTATTACTAAATTATATAATAATTTATTTATAATTATTATTTATTATTTATTATTACATATTATTAATTATTTCTTGCATTTCTTATCATTTGGGGTGGATCAGTTTTTCACTGTGCCTTATTGGGGCCAGTGGTAGGATCACGTGTGTGTTTTTAAAGGTGTTTTTTTTTTTTTTAAATTGTGTCTTTTTGGATTAAAATAAAGAATATTGAATATATTGTGGAGGTGCAGACTTTGTTTTTCCAGATCATATTTTCTTCTTGTGCAATATGGTTGTTTTTGGCCTGGATAGGACTAGCACTCTGGTGTTATTGTTTGTGCTGCCCGCCTAATGTACATGGTGTTACATTTAAAATGCACTTAAAAGGGAATCTAGCGAACACCTCACAGATAATAACAGGTTAATAGGGGCAGATCAATGTGGCAATGTTGATATGAATGTTTGGAGATTGGAGATCTGGCAGGCCAGTTCCCAGTGCTCCAAGCTGGGCCAGTGATCGGTAAAAAATAGTGTCAAATTTGGGAATGGGGCGGCGTTTAATAAAAATGGCCGTGCCACCGGGGGCTCCCGGCTTCTTGACATCCCGCTCAGCCTATCAGTGTGCTGTTCGGCACAAAAACAAGAAAATTTTTTTTATACGTTTTGATTAGTATTTCTGTTTTATTTTATTATGGAAGTCAATGGAAAAACAGATCCAAACGGATTACACACAATTGCTTCCATTTTTGCATCCATTTTTTCCCCCTTCCCTTCACTGCAAAACCACAGTGTGAACCCGGCCCTATCAGCTTTTGCAGCATTACTGGGCACCTCGGGGGCGGTCCCAGGGAGAGGGTAATTTGATTGGATAATGAATTATTTAGTATCCTGAGTGGTGACAGCATTAGCTGAAGTTGCTGTATAAGGGACATCCGGAGGGAATATTATGATAGTAGGAGCGGGTTGTGTTCCATGTCTTGGTTTATTTATCGCTTTTTGCCTATACTCTGTGACTTTTTATTTTTTATTCCCCCCTCTCTTTCAGAATGACACCTTTGCAGACTTTGATGCGATGACTGACAGGCTTATTGATGAAATTATTCAACATATTCAGCTGTATAACCTCTCGATTTCACGGATAAGGTGAGGAAAGTGACGCCGCGCTTCAAAGAGAAATTCACAATTTGCTGAATATCAAATAGTCGTCGACTAGAGAATAAGTGGAAGCTTCTGTTTTCTCCTGGTACACCATCTATAATCATTATGGGACTCGGGGCTCTTAGTGTAGATCACGCTTTACCTTCTTATCGATTGTAACAATGAAGACGATAGAAACTATTTCCCCATATAGACAATAGAGCATAATACTAATATATGCAAAGATCTCTTTTTTGTAGCCACGGAGGGCAGCCATATTGGAAATGGACAGGTGGTTGTGTGCGCTATACTCCTCCTGATCTAACGCATTGCTGGGGATGAATAATAACGCAGCCCCGTCTACAGCAATGAGTCTGATCTCCTCCTGATATGCTGATCCTTCCCTCACATTGTTGACAGCTCATTGTCTAGATTACTGACCACAACTCTGCTCTAAAAGCAGTAAAAAAGCAGCGGTATGGCATATATATATATATATATATATATATATATATATATATATATATATATATATATATTTAGTAGTTTAAAGGGGTACTCAGTCAAAAATATATCAGAAAGTTATACAGATTTGTAATTTACTTCTATTTAAAATCTTTAGTCTTCCAATACTTATCAGCTGCTGTATGTCCTGCAAGAAGTGGTGTATTCTTTTCAGTCAGACACAGTGTTCTCTGCTGCCACCTCTGTCCATGTCAGGTACTGTCCAGAGCAGCATCAAATCCCCATAGAAAACCTCTCCTGCTCTGGACAGTTCCTGACATGGACAGAGGTGGCAGCAGAGAGCACTGTGTCAGACTGGAGAGAATACACCACTTCCTGCAGGACATACAGCAGCTGATAAGTACTGGAAGACTAGAGATTTTTAAATAGATGTAATTTTCAAATCTATTTAACTTTCTGACACTAGTTGATTTTGGGGAAAAAATCTCTGAAGTACTCCTTTAAACCACTGTGTCTACTTTCTTGGCCAGTGTTTAAGGGAGACTACCAGCAGGTAAGATGTATCATAACTGTGCAGATTAGTTAAAGGGGTTGTCCAGTGAAAATCTTTTTCTTTCAAACCAACTGGTGTCAGAAAGTTCTATAGATTTGTAATTTACTTCTATTAAAAAAATCTCGTCTTCCCATACTTATCAGCTGCTGTATGTCCTGCAGGAAATGTTTTATTTTCAGTCTGACACAGTGCACTCTGCTGACATCTCTGGCCGAGACAGGAACTGTCCAGAGCAGGAGAGGTTTTCTATGGGGATTAAAAAAAACAAAACGAGACAAAGTTCCTGTCTCGGCCAAAGGTGGCAGCAGGGACTGAAAATAAAACATTTCCTGCATGACATACTGCAGCTGATAAGTGTGGGAAGACTTAAGATTTTTTAATAGAAGTAAATTACAAATCTATATAACTTTCTGACACCAGTTGATTTGAAAGAAAAAAGATTTTCGCTGGACAACCCCTTTAAGTGCTCACTGCTAGCTGTAGAAGCTCATTGGTTTCTATGGGTCGCCTACCGCCCTCTTCCTTTGCACCAGCAGTGACGTATTTCCCCGGTAATCATGCAGAAACATTGTGATTGCTGATGTAAAGAATTTTTTTTCTATAATTTTTATGTATTTTTCTCTTTAGTTTTATTGGACATTCTTTGGGAAACATCATCATCCGATCTGTTCTCACCCGTCCACGTTTTCGGTATTATCTGAACAAATTGCACACGTTCCTCTCTCTGTCTGGGCCTCATCTCGGGACTCTGTATAGTAACAGCACCTTAGTTAGCACAGGTAAGAGACAGGCACTTTAAAAAAAAAAAATAAAAAAAAATAGTTGAAGATGTTTTCCCATGAATGACATCATCACCTGCCCACCTAGTAGATGAGGAGTCTGTGACCTGTGGAGTCTTCAGGTCCCCATACACCTTCAATAACTGAACCATCATCCGGCTGCCAGTTATATTTCCCATCCTCCCCATACACAAAAAGCGAGCGCTCCTGTATTCCCTATAGGGAGGGGTAAGCTGCAGTGAGAGAGCTCTCATTGCGGCTTCTCTCACTCTGAACAAAGGAGTCGGAGGTGATTTCCCATTATGGCTGACCCCTATCACCAGTGACATCACCTATCAGTGGTGATTCTTGATGGCCCCATATACCCTATAGCAGCCGCCAAATCCAGCGCGAGCAACAGGTCTGGCCAATATAAGCCTAACGGCCCTATTACACGAGATGATTATCGTTATATCGTTCAAATTTAAACGATAATTTTTTCGTGTCAATGCAATAACGATCAAACGACCAATGAGAAATTGTTCATCGTTCGTTTGATGCTGACACCAAAATCATCGGTAATCGGCTGTAATTTCGATTTCGTTCACTAATCGTTGGGTGTTATCCGACACGATCGTAGTAAGTAACGACTATCGCTCCGTGTAATATGAGGAACGATAACAGGTTAACAATCGTTTAGTGTTAATTTGCTTCGCTTAATAGGACCCTAAGGCTGGGTTCACACTACGTTTTTGCAATCCATTTTTTTTCAATCCGTTTTTTGCAAAAAAAAAAAGGACAAAAAACTGATGTATTTCTGTGCATCCGTTTTGATCCGTTTAAAAAAAAAATCTGTTTTTTTTTTAAGAACACAAAAATCAGGTTGACAACGTTTTGTGTACATAAAAAAAAAAAACTGATACCTTTTTTTTTTATAATAATGGAAGCCAATGGAAAAACTGATCAAAACAGATAAACACAAATGCTTCAGTTTTTTTCATCCAGCGCTAACCACTGAGCCACCGTGCTGCAGGGAGACAGCGCTAACCACTGAGCCACCGTGCTGCAGGGAGACAGCGCTAACCACTGAGCCACCGTGCTGCAGGAAGACAGTGCTAACCACTGAGCCACCGTGCTGCAAAGAGACAGTGCTAACCACTGAGCTGCAGGGAGACAGCGCTAACCACTGAGCCCCAGTGCTGCAGGGAGACAGCGCTAACTACTGAGCTGCAGGGAGACAGCGCTAACCACTGAGCCACCATGCTGCAAAGAGACAGTGCTAACCACTGAGCTGCAGGGAGACAGCGCTAACCACTGAGCCACCGTGCTGCAAAGAGACAGTGCTAACTACTGAGCTGCAGGGAGACAGCGCTAACCACTGAGCCACCATGCTGCAGGGAGACAGTGGTAACCACTGAGCCCCAGTGCTGCAGGGAGACAGCGCTAACCACTGAGCCCCAGTGCTGCAGGGAGACAGCGCTAACCACTGAGCCCCAGTGCTGCAGGGAGACAGCGCTAACCACTGAGCCACCGTGCTGCAGGGAGACAGTGCTAACCACTGAGCCCCAGTGCTGCAGGGAGACAGCGCTAACCACTGAGCCCCAGTGCTGCAGGGAGACAGTGCTAACCACTGAGCCCCAGTGCTGCAGGGAGACAGCGCTAACCACTGAGCCACCATGCTGCAGGGAGACAGCGCTAACCACTGAGCCACCATGCTGCAGGGAGACAGCGCTAACCACTGAGCCACCGTGCTGACCCGGCCACTATCTGACCACAAGAACCAACAAGTTGGGCTGATGGTTAAATATAAGGAAACGTCCCTGGTGTCACATGGTTTATGTTTTGCAGGTTTGTGGCTAATGCAAAAATTAAAAAAGTCGGGATCTCTGCTGCAGCTGACCTTCAGGGATAACGCTGATCTGCGGAAATCATTCCTCTACCAACTCAGCCAGAAACCCGGTACGTACTGCTCCACCCAGATGTCACATGGTACATTCAGTCCATGGATATTTATGATGTGTTGTAGAGACTTTACACTCTATCAAACGGCAACCAGAAGGGACCAGAATATTTGGTGGCCACCTGTGTGGGTGGAAATGTGTTAGACAATGGCCACCATATGTTACTGCTGAAGGAAAGGAATATTGGCCCTAAAAAGTCCAGCTACAACTCTCTCTGAGGGAACTTACTGGCATTGTTAGTGCCTGATATCACCGAAGGCAAGACTAGGGTTTCAGGTATCAAAAGGACCAAGAAACTGAAGGAAATATAGGGGCACTCAGACAAAAATATTTTTCTTTCAGATCAACTGTTTCAGAAAATTATGAAAATTTGTGATTTACGTCTATTTAAAAATCTCCAGTCTTCCAGTACTTATCAGCTGCTTTATGTCCTGCAGGAAGTGGTGCATTCTTTCCAGTCTGACGCAGTGCTCTCTGCTGCCACCTCTGTCCATGTCAGGAACTGTCCAGAGCAGGAGAGGTTTTCTATGGGGATTTGCTGCTGCTCTGGACAGTTCCTGACATGGACAGAGGTGGCAGCAGAGAGCACTGTGTCAGACTGGAAAGAATACACCACTTCCTGCAGGACATACAGCAGCTGAGTACTAAGTACTGGATTTTTAAATATAATTAATTTGTATAACTTTCTGAAACCAGTTGATTTGAAAAAAATAAAAAATAAAAAAATCACACATGGTAGTTTTTTTGGGAAACAGCCGTCGCAGTTTTTAAGTCAAAACCAGGAGTGGATCCAGCCGGTAGGAGGCGTATAATTGCTTCCTTTTTTTCCTAATTACTTTGAACCCACTTTTGGTTTTGGCCAAAAAACAGCAATGACAGTTTTCAAAAAAAAAAAAAAAGAAAAATAATTGAAACCAGCAACATTGCTTTTTTTTTCTCTCTAAACTTATGAATGCGTCCTAAGGCCGGGGTCACACTCAGTAAGTTTACAGAATGGCCGGTGTCAATGAAGTTCATTCCGTCCAGGACTGAAGTACAGGCCGAATGAACTTCATTTCTGTTGCGGGTGCGCCCGCATCCCAATTCACCATAGCACACAATGGAAAGTGCGGACGGAGCTGCACTTTCCATTGTGTGACCTGTCAGTTCTGTGCGGCCGCAAAAGACTGACATGTGAGTTTTTCCTGTGGCCAGCCGGAGTGTATACCATGTGTCCGGGATTCCACTGACTTTTAATGTATATTTTAAATTTGCAACAACGTCAGTGATTAATTCAAAATATACGTTGTGTGAACATAGCCTTAGGCTGTAAAAACTGCACACAACAGATAGAGGAGAAAAGATTTCTTTGTCTGGGGCCTAATTTGCACCGGTGACAGGAAAGCATGTAGGATTTCAATTAATAAAATACACGAAAACCTCGCAATATTTTAGAATTCCTGTGGTTCGCCAAGAAAACGTCTGTAAAATAGTTAAACACTGAAATGACATCTTTATCTAGGAAGCAGAAAAGGTCCTTCCTCTTCTGCTTCTCCATCACTTTACTTTATCCCCCGTACTGAGACGAGAGGGGTGCGGGTGCATGCTGCAATTATTGCAAATGGACAAATCCATATCAGCATGCGATGTTCAATAGCTGCCTGATGTTGCCGCAAGGGGTAGTTTAGAAAAAAAAAATCTTTCAAATCAACTGATGTCAAAAATTTGTAATTTACTTATATTAAAAAAAAAAAATCTCCAGTCTTCCAGTACTTATCAGCTGCTGTATGTCCTGCAGAAAGTGGTATTCTTTCCAGTGTCAAGTGCAGGAGAGGTTTTCTGTGGGGATTTGCTACTGCTCTGCACAGTTCCTGACATGGACAGAGGTGGCAGCAAAGAGCAGTGTGTCTGAATAGAAAGAATACATCACTTCCTGTAGGACATACAGCAGCTGATAAGTTCTGGAAGACTGGATTTTTTTTTTTAATTGAAGTAAATTACAAATTTCAGAGACCAGTTGATTTAATAATAAAATTTAATTAAATAATTTTTGTTTTTTGGTGAATAACCACTTTAATTTCAATTAATTTAATTTTAATTTTGTGGAAATTGCACCTTGATGAAGTAACAGACATTTGCGCAATTTCTTTCGTCTAGGCCTCCAGTATTTTAAAAACGTTGTCCTGGTCGCCTCACCACAAGACCGGTATGTTCCGTTCCATTCTGCGAGAATCGAGATGTGTAAAAACGCCATCAAGGACAAACACACAGGTACGGAATGACATTAGGACGAGTCCCAAAAACATTCTGGAATAAGAATACCGTTCCAAGTAATAAACTTCCCTCCGGACGACCACAGAGAACTGCCATTATGGAGTCGGGCTGGTTACTGTAGTCCATCATGTACTCCATGGAGATAACTATAAAATCAATGTACCTCTCCTTAAACATTGCTTTTTTCCTGACCTTGTTGTAAAAACACCATGTATCCTGCATTATGAGCTGAGGACCCATTAAGTTGGCTTAATGGACTGTGGTGGAAGATGTTATTTAAAAGGGGTCAATTACCCGACGCCCGCTCATCCTGCTCCGATTCCACCAGGTCATTAAGTGCCAAGTACCATGAGCGCCGGAGCTAATGCTAGACGGTAAACAATGACAAAGAATAGAAAAACTGGTCCCTATTTTATGTAAGACTTTTATGTGCCCTATTTTAAGTAAGTCCTAAGCTATGAGTATACAGTAAATACCCCTAAACAAGGTCATCGCAAAACAAGAATACTGCCCATGTATCTCGGGTTCACATCCATGCTCAAAAGTTTAAACCTTGCATCTATGGCCCTATGTGTTTTCGGAACCTTCTTTATAACCTCCCCTCAAATTTTTTTCTGTATCCACAAGGCCAGCTGAGCCCTATAGGGGCTCTGATCTTAAAAAAAAAAAGTACTCTTAAAGCGACTCTGTGCCCACAATCTGACCCCCCCAAACCGCTTGTACCATCAGATAGCTGCTTTTAATCCAAGATCTGTCCTGGGGTCCGTTCAGCAGGTGATGCAGTTATTGTCCTAAAAAATAACTTTTAAACTAGCAGCCCCATGCCCAACGGTCGGGGCTTAGAATGTCTATGCATTAGGCTGGCACACCCTCTCTGTCCCTCCTCCCCACCCTCCTCATCATTAGGAATGCTCCAGGCAGATTTTCTACTATTCCTCACCTGTGTCAGCACGGCACATGGGCTGGATCGTTAAGGCACCTGTGCAATGTTCAGACAGGAGAAAATGTTCCAGTGGCATTTCAAATGATGAAAAGGGTGGGGAGGAGGGACAGAGGGGTGGTGCAAAGTTAGGGCACAGATATTCTAAACCCCGGCTGTTGGTCACGGGGCTGCAAGTTTAAAAGTTGTTTTTTAGGACAATAACTGCATCACCTGCCGAACGGACCCCAGGACGGATCTTGGATTAAAAGCAGCTATCCGAGGGTACAAGTGGTTTGGGGGGGGGGGGGGTCAGATTGTGGGTACAGAGTCGCTTTAAAGTAGATTTGGGGTAGACTGGGTGCTCTATAACTACAAATTAAATCTCCTTTTGTCAGTTCATCCCACCATCGGGCCACTTTTAGAGAAGAAGAAGAAGAATTTAATATTGTTCAACACAGATGTATCAATCCTTACCTTTTCTTTAAAAAAGTTAAGGATTACAGTTAGAGTTGCGCAAAGTACGGTTCGCCAAACTTTGAAGCAAAGTTAGTCCAAACCGAACCTTAAACAAACTCCAGTTCAGCAAGTTTGTTCATCAAATACTTATCTGTCCACGCTCCCCGGTGTCCCCCGCAGCTGCCTCCAGACCACTCATCCAATCACTGACTGCCAGTGGCCAGTGATTGGCCTCGGGAGTGACAGCCTGCTCAGTCAATCAATGGCCACAACGCTGTTCCGTCTGAGTCAATCTGTGATTAACTGAACTGGCTTAAGCCAGTGGAGAACACCAGGGGAGTGTGGACAGGCGAGCATATGCAATTTTTTTGTATTTTAGTGTGCAGCCACCATCTTTACAAGCTTGTTATGAATTTTGCAAAAAGTTCGGTTTGTACTAAACTGAACTTCATGCAAAGTTCCTAAAGAATTCTCAGCTTGTTAGATTCGGTTTGCATATCTCTAATCCCAACGGAATCTCTCGGAAATGACAGCCCGCTCAGCCAATCACTGGCTGCGGTGCTCTTCTGTCTCACTCAGTAATTGGCTATGCAAACTGGAGGGGGAAGGGGGACACCAGGGACCGGAGAAGGACAGGGGCATAGGTGACCATCTTTACAGACTCATTACGAACTTTGCAAAAAGTTTATACTGAATCTCTGTTCATAAGATTCGGTTCATTCATCTCTAATTCCAATTTCTCCTTATTAATACATTATGAAGATATGCTAGGAAAGGCCTCAAAAAGCTAAATTTTACATGAGATATATACATGTTTTTATAGAATATTGATTCTAATGGAGCCGCGTGACAAAGGGGAGGGGATATGGTCACACTAGGGGGTGCCTCCAATGCATAGAGCCAGGGTGGTGCACGGCAAAAGAACGGCGCCGAGAGCGGGAACAAGGAACGCACTACCGGGATCCCCGTGCAGATGCCGAATTACAAAGAAGCCATGCTTAAAATTATTCAAATTCTTTTCCATTTTAGGTCCGATCTACACCGAAATGATCAACAATCTTCTCCAGCCAGTGATGGATTCCAAGGACTGCACGTTAATCCGACATGATGTGTTTCACGCCCTCCCGAACACAGCTAACACCCTCATTGGACGAGCTGCTCACATAGCGGTGCTGGATTCAGAGCTCTTTTTGGAAAAGTTTTTCCTCGTGGCAGGTCTCAGCTACTTCAAATAACTTCTTATCCTTACGGACAGGTTTCTCCACAGTGTCAACTTTTCATAAACCAAGCATAATACGGTATCGGTCATTGGACTACTAAGAATGTTTTCTATATACGGTACCGTACTTAATGCATTTATCAAGTAGAGGTCATCCTGGAGCACGAGATTTCAACGTCTAACGTTTTAATGGACTCTGAGGTCTGGCCTGAAAATGGTAGGCTTGGGGTGACACGATGGCTTCATGGGTAATTCTCTGATAAAATACACCGCCAGACCCACTCATAACCCGCTCATGAAGGTAAAGAATTCTGATCCTTATAGGTTCAAGAACTTGTGTAGGAGTTTAGATAGAATTCAAGATAATATACAGAGCCCAAGTGTATGGTGGTATTATTTCTGGGGGTCCAGTCCCTATGTAGCACTACCAATGGATGGATCCAATGTTCAATGAATGAGGAGATATGAGTTTGATAGACCTGCAACTCTCCTGGACCTGCCATCATAAGAAAGTCCAAATATTTACGTGTAAGAAAGTGTAGAAATTCATTTGTAGAAAATACATAGAAACATTTATTATTTTTTCAATATTTATTTTTTTCCAGAATATTTTTTTTTCTTAATTAGAAATTACATAGAAACATTTATTATTTTTTCAGTATTTATTTTTTCAGATTTTTTTCCCCTTGTGCATTTTTTTTTTTTTTTTTTGCTGCAAAATTTAGAATAATTATTATTTAATATAAATAGTTAAAATAGGATTATTTTTGTATGGAAACATTTAGTATTTAAAGAGAAACTATCGTCTGGTTAGAAGAATGTAACCTGCTAATATCTCCCTATAGCACACGGGGCGCTGAGGATGGAGATACGTCTCCTACCTTCATCCTTGGCGCCATTTTTGTGCTACTAGAAGTTTAATATTTAAGGCCCCCAGTGCACCCATCCCCCCTTGACCGTACCACCCCTACTAATGAATACCAGCAGAGAGGGCCGGACAAGGTGGATCGGTGCCCTAGGGGGGCAGTAGTCCCACCTCCAGTGCCCTAAAGGCCTACCAAACTCCTAATAGCATGAAAACAAACTTTCCTTCATCCTCAGCGCCCCGTGCGCAATAGTAATATATCAGCAGGTTAGATTCCCTTTAATGGTTTGCCAATCGCTGTTTTATTCCAAGTATAACTCAAACCCATTCACTTTAAGGGAATGCATCACCGCTAATCAATGTTACTGATTAGCGCCAAATACTTATACATGTTCTTTTTTATTTCTAGTTTTTACTATTTTTTTTTTTACCAATATAATTACCAGGGCAACTATAAAGTTTCTGCTTTTCTTTATTAACACAATTAGAGAGATGCTTTACAGCAGGCACAAGGAACATAGAAGTAATGGGCTAGGGGTCTTCTTGACTTATATAGAAAGGCATGCTCTGTGACCTGTGCGATCTGTGAACTGACAAGGAAAAAAAATTGTATTACATAATATGCCATACAAAGTTTTTTTTTCCCCCCATTGAAATTTTTATGAAATATCAAATGGTTCTAAAAGACCATAGAAGCAATAGACTAGGAGGGACTCATAGACTTCTATAGAAAGGCATGCTATGTGACCTGTGCAGGGGTCATTGTAAGGGGAAGGGGAGGAGGGGTGATGTGTAATGCTGTCACCTTTCATTGTTCTCCTGTCTGTGATGAGTAGACTGCTGAAATGTTCTCTCTACATTAAAAGGGAGTTAAATTTTAGGCTTTTAGTAGCCAGGATGTAATGTTATTAAAATAGAAAATTAAATTACAAAAAATATATAAAAATTTAGGTAACTTTCTGATAATGCTTCTCCTTTAAATGAGGTTAAGCTGCAGTACCAGGCACAACCCATGAGCAGGTGTGGCGCTGTTGCTGTAAGATAAATCCTTTTATGTTTTTTAACATAGTAAAGAGCTGGTTTAAGAAGATTAGAAATAAAATGGCAAAAACAAAAACTTGTACTTGATATTCTTCAAACATACTTGTACTCCCAAAAGGGGCAAACCTGAAGGATATCATTGTTAAATATATGCTGATCTATTGAGCTACCTCTTTTTCTATTATTGGATAGTTTATGACACACACCCCCTATTTGTATAGGTGGGGTTCCCACTACCTTGTCAAAATCGAGTGCTGCCTCTTCTGTCCATGGACCGACCCCTGAGCGTCTCCAGTTACTCACCATGTTCAGGTCATTCCCCACATCTACAGTATATAAGTTTTTACTCACATTCTATTAAATTCTAGAATAAACTTGTATTTGAGAGATGACCTGAACATAGTTACTACCTTGAGATGCTGCTATAGAAGTAAATGGGGTCGCTCCTGTACAGATATCTCTATCTCACATGCTGTCACCAGGGAAAGCCATTTTGGAATAAAAAATTTTACCCAGTTATAGGCCCTTTTTTTCAGATTTTTTTTTTTTATCCTAACCTAAAACACTGCTTTAGATCCCCCGAACCTGACGGTGTTATATATAAAGCTCAGGGATTTAGAGGGCTGTGATATGGCACCGAAAGGGGTTGAAGGGGCTTTATGATGAGGTTACAGGGGGGGGGGGGAATCATATTACATAGTATTTCATACAAAGTTTTTTTTTTTCCATGGAAACTTCCAATGGAAATATCCAGTGGTTGTTCCTCAGGACCAATGCGCATGACAGGGCACAGAGCCGCTACAAAGGCCCATGGAGTCCCCATAAATCCATACTACTGAGCGGTAGGTGTAAGCCATGATACAATGCCTACAAATGGAATAGTTTTTTTTTTTGTGTGTGTGTATTCTCATCTAGAAGTAACAGGGAAGAGCTATACTGTATGCTTCCATAATAAATGGGGGGCATACTGAGATATGGACAACATAGAGATCTATTAAAGTTGGAAACAAGAGGGCTCGTTGGGGAAAATACCTCTGTAACATCACTGAGATTCCTATGGAATCCACACAAAAAAACAAAAAAAAAAACCTCTATATCTCTATGCATGTGTCCAGTCTCATCTTATCTCTAAACTGAATATATTTATGTTGTGAGATTATTATTATTATTATTATTATTATTATTATTATTATTATTATCCTGATTTTAGATGCTGTATATATGATCAGGGGTTAACATACGGAAAACAACATGAGTACAGTAAATGACAGACTGGTTCACAGGGAGAAAGGACCCTGCCCACAAGGGCTTACTTAGGAAAAGAAGAACCTGCCCACAGGGGGCTTACATAGGGAGAGAGGACCTTGCCCAGAGGGGGCTTACGAAGGGACAGATGACTCTGCCCACAAGGGCTTACATAGGGAGAGAGGATCCTGCCCCGAGGGATTACATAGGGAGAGAAGAACCTGCCTCTGAGGGCTTACATAGGTAGAGAGGGCACCGCCCCTGAGGTCTTAAATAGGGAAAGAGGATCCTGCCCCTGAGGACTTACATAGGGAGAGAGGACCCTGCCCCTAAGGGCTTACATAGGGAGAGAGGACCCTGCCCCTGAGGAATTTCATAGAGACAGAGAACCCAAACCCCTTTAACTTATCTAATGGAAAGGTAAGGCTGGACACATCTATATGATGTTGATGGCATAAGGAAGTACAGTATGGGTAATAGATAGAGATGAGCGAACCGGCCAAGGTTCGGGTTTGTATGAACCTGAACTCTCGGCTTCTGATTCCCGCTGTCTGCCCGCTCTGTGGAGAGGGTGGATACAGCCTGAGGACCGCCTGGAAAACTGGGATACAGCCTATAGCTATGGCTGTATCCCAGTTTTCCAGGCGGTCCTCAAGGTTGTATCCACCCTCTCCGCGAAGCGAGCAGACAGCTCGACAGTTCAGGTTCATACGAACCCGAACCTCGTCCAGTTCGCTCATCTCTAGTAATAGACTTTGAGGGGTGCCATAATAAAGTTTCATTCCTCCAAAGTGCATTAGTACTAAATAATAATAATAATAATAATAATAATAATAATAATAATAATAATAATAATACTACGATATTCAAACTGAAAGTGCAGGACTACATGGTACCTGAGTCTTTATAGATTTAGTAATCCCTCCATGACTAACACAGATCCTGTTTAACTGATTTTATTGTCAATATTTGAAATTTGGTTGGGTAATAAGAATGGATTTAAATAAATAAATAAATAAATAAGTGAATAAATAATCAATGACATCCAATACTATTATAAATTCTATCCAACGCATAAACTGAGCACTTTGCTTAAAATTTTATTCATTTTATAAATTTTGAACCGTTTAATATAAACCTAACAGCACGCTCATCTATTTATTTTCTGATTTCATATTCATTTGTCATAAATGTTCTTGAAAGAGAAAATTGTAAAAATATTTTTATACAAACCTTTAAAAAAAACAAAAAAAAAACTTTCAGCATCGTGTATTTTTATTTCTTAAACCATTTTTACACATTTTGTCTGAATTTTTCCCATCCATTGAATGTTTTTTTTTTTATTTTTTCCATTCTTGGTCAGCTATAACATTTTGAATGGTTATGATTATATATTTTTGGCATACATAGTATAGTACCTCTATGTATGGGTAACATTTTTATGGTGTAAATAATCAACGCTCCATATATATATTTTTTGTATATCCTGTTGGTCACCAAATCATGTTGGATATTTCAGCAATAACTGTTCAATTCGGTGTAAAAAAAAAGAAAAAAAGAAAAATGAGGTCATCTACTGTGTGTTTTCTAAAGCAGCGGCTGCATATTGTATATAATGTACAGACGATCCATATATCGTTATACAGTGTAAGAAAATATACCTGCCTACGCCTCCTATATAACTGTACATTCGTTCTATATAAATGATGCTATGTAAATGATAATTATTTTTTTTCTTTTTTTGTGCGGTCGTGATACAAATTGTAAATGAAATTTACCTCCTACAATATTTATATATTTAAAATCTATATCTATTTAAATAGTAACTATTATTACATTACATTGCCATTATTTGTCATTTTTAGTTAAAAATTTTTAAATAAAAAAAATTCTAATTTTATAAAAATTTTATTCCATGTAATTTTAAGTATTTCACCCCTTTCATATTTTGTTCTAGTTTTTATATATGTTACAAAAAAAATCTTTATTCAACGCGTCCTGTACGATTCTGGTATATTGCAGGAGGCCTTATGCACATGATTTTATTGTGGCTCTGTAAAGAACATAAAGAACTGTAATATGCCAGGCATAGAAGTCTATGGGGCCGGATGGTGACACCTGATTCATAAGCATATAGCTGTACACACACGTCCTTCCTTATCTTTCCTCCTGGCTCGTGATGCAGTATACTTATCTAATGTCACAAGCTTAGGGAAAACAAACAAACAAACAAACATGATTTTGTGATACTCTGTTAGGAGATGTTAATGCTATATTTGCCTATGGGCTCCATGCATATGGTTATTGCAATGGGTTTTATCCAGTGGTAACCTTACGATGCCCAGCAAGTTCAGCGTAGGAGCCCTTTTTTTTATTAATACAATTAGAAACTAGCAAACTTTTAAAAAGTTTGTGTTTGTCCGAACCGAACCTTAAACAAACCGCACTAAACTACTGTAGCTAAAGGATTGCAGGCATTTAGTTATTTTAGTGTGGTTCAAAAAAATTAGCTCATCTATACTTACCTGTCCTCTCCCCCTGTGTCCTTCTTCTCCGGTGCCCCCCAGCCGTCAAAATCCTGTTCAGCCAATCACTAACTGAGAGGGGACAGCCCTGCGGCCAGTGTGCTGTAACTCTTGTTGAGTAGCTGTCAGGCTGGAGGTGGATGGAGACACCGAAGACCCGGAGGGGACACCAGGGGAGTGGGGACAGGTGAGGAGACCTTTTTTCTTTTTAGATGTGCGTCCGCCATCTTTCTGGAAAGAATCACGGTTCAGGAAAATCGGTTGACTTATCTCTAAATAAGACTCATGTACAGAACTTGCTGGACATCATATCGTATGGTTGCCTTTGTAACCCAACCACCAAAAATGTACAGCATGTCTAGTTTTTGAACTTTGCGCGGAGGCAGGAAAGCAACCCTGGAGTTACGCCTTGAGGGTGGCAATTTTCTCACTATAAAAACTAATTTATGGCAACTGCAATTGACATCACAACCCCTACATATAGGTGGATACAACATAAACCACTCCTGACAGAGTACTGAGCAATCATGAGCTTTTTTTTTCTAAATCTCGTCATTTTCTGATGAACCTTTTGGCATATGTTGAACAATGAATTAAGATAAGGAACTTTGCATCTGTATAGTGATGTTTTTCGAGGAAGAATGTAATATGATACCCAATACAAAAAGCAACTATTTTTTACAGAGTCGGGCAGAAACACCCGGTCCAGTAGGGTCTGGAAATGAATGATTCTCCTGTTTTTTGGGGTCAATTCACTTTTGCAATTGTTGCACTGGTTGAAGAGCGCCTAATCCAGCAAATGCCCTCTGGGCTGTTCACTCCTACTCAGCCGGTGCTCTCCAAACAGTGTAGAGCTTCTCGGAATGTATGCACAGGAGCAGGGACACTTGAAAGGAGTCAATGCTCCTGTGCCCAAGTGACCAAGTATACCTTGTAACTGTACACCTAACGCACGTCCCAAAATTTTTTGAGTTGGCCAAATATGAATTCAGTTTGTTAAAAATCTATTTGCTCTTCCCTAGAAGGGACTTATAGAAGTCTAATAATGCCATATTACTGTTCTATAGCACTTGAACATTGAACAGATCCATTATATGATCTTCTGCATGTACAACTTAAAGGGTTAACCAGGACTCGCTGTTTTATTCCCCACAAACTGTAACAGTCCTATCCTCCTAGGTTGTGTGTGATATTATAGCTATTCACTTCAATAGAATGGTGCTGCAATACCACACACAAACTGAGGACAAGGGTGGTTGTTTCTGGAGGATAGCATCTATGGGTATTCTTATCCTGGATAAACCCTTTAAGTCTAACTAATGGTTGCCCATTCTTTCCTAGTCTTTGTTGCTGGCAGAGGTGTAGCCGCTAGTGTTGAGTAGAGTTGCCAAACTGTTTGGGTACGTTCTCTGATCCCAAACACTCGTCATTTGACTCCTGGTGTCTGGAGAAGTTGGATGCCGCCCTAGGGAGTCCTGAAAAACATGGATTCTAGAGATGTGCTAAGTGAATCTGACAAATTCTGATTCACAGTGAATTGGGCATTTAATTCGTCTCATTGCAATTCACAAATTGGCCAGATTGGCTTAGCAAATTCGCAATAGCGAATGCACATGTTAGCTTACACTTACACAGTTGCGTACATTACAAGATAAACATTCGCATGTTCGAAAATGATTGTTATAACCATTCCAATCATCGAACAAATTGTTCGTATTGGCGAACACGGACAATGTTCGTATGAACATACAAACATTTACAAAGATGTTCGCTTGCCACTATTTTTAATGAAATTCATTTCTATGCAATTTGCGAAATTCGTGCAAATATTCGCGAACGTCGTGAAACGAATTTCCAAGTGATTCCCTCATCTCTAATGGATACAGCTATCCATGTTTTCCTGTGGGCCGTAGAGCGGCATCCAACTTCTCCAACCACGGGGAGTCAAATGCCTAGTATTTCGGTTCGGAGAATGTTGCCAAACCTAAACAGTTCAGCAACTCTACTCAACGCTAGTTGCTGTCCCCTCTGTCAACCCTATTCAAATTTTGATTGTTGAGCTCATCTCTCTCCACCATCTTGAGACACATAGAAGTGGCAGCCATCAATAGGCATCGATAACCTACGTCTATCAACTGTATACACATGTCCGGCCAAGTTTGGCATCAGCAGAATTTTTCCATTATCCATTGAAGAATACCGGACGGGTATTAAACCACCCCGTCCATGTTTTGAACTGATGCAGAAATTCAGGAAAACTCCATTCACTTTCAAAAAGTAGGAAAATGTTTGCAAATGGTAATATCACCTACTGTAGCGTAAGTGTTGGCATTCTGCGGGAATGGCTATTTATGTGGCTCACAGGAGAGTGATTAGATTATCATAACCCCGAGGCATTTAAAGTTAGAAATGTCAGAGAAAAAGAGGAACACTTCTATAATCTATTCTGTTATGGACTATTTGACTCTCAAGGAGAAAATAAGCTCCTAATCGCAGTGCCTGGAGTGTTTCTCAATGGTAAATGTCAGCAGTGAGCGGGGGCCAACAGCGGGAGCCATGAACATTTGTAAGTAACATTATATAAAGTCAATTTCAGCCGGTGACACAAATACAAGACAAAATGTGTCAAGCGAAATGTTTTTGTCATTGAAAGGGCTCTAAAAAGTTTGACAAAAAAAAATATATGTAGAACAATAGAGATCAATGTACGGTGGTGAATGATGTCCGGGAAATACTCTACCCTTAGCTTATATAACATTTGAATGTAATGCTTTCAGTCACTGTGACGACTTATTACGGACTGGTTCTGAGTAGCATATATATATATACTGTATTATAAAGGCTTGGAAGTAATAAGCGGGTCACCAGTGCTCTCATGGTACTACTATTTTTCTATGCCGGCTATAAAGTGATTGTGGTTGTGGCTTTTGCAATGTGAAAACAAGATATAAAAAACAATGAAATAAAATTCTATTGTTGTTTATGTTGGGTGTGATGAGTTTTTATATGGAAAATATTTAAAATTGGGACTTTTTTTTAAACTCCTGGTCCATGAATGACTGTTTTGATCCTATAAAATCCTGAACTCGATTGGGCACCGTGCGTGACCAAGCATTTTTGCTCAACACTAAATAGCAGTCTTAGTACCATTTATGTTTCCACTTTTGCTGCTAGAGTATCCAAGTTTGCCACCTAAAGATTGGTCTGGGTATTGGTAGCAGTTGACCAAATGGGCTGGATCCAAATACCAGGGTTATAGATAGAGGTGGGGTTGGTGTTGGTGGTAGACTGGCAACCAGGTTGAGGAATGAATTCCAGGCAGGAGAGCTGCGATAGGAAGCATAGGTTCACTGTCAAGGATCCAGGTCATACACAGCAGAGTCAGCATAATATACAAGGGTTAGGCAGAGGCAATGTCAGGTAAACAGAAATAGGTCAGATATAGGAGAGCAGACAATGAACAATGCATCTTCGCTATGATAAAACCACACTACTGGTCAGGCAAAGGTGAGTGGGTGGAGCAGCCTTAAATAGGTAGTGCCAATCTGGGATAGGAGTATGAGTGCCCTAGAGGCCAGACCAGGAACAGCAGCCACAGGAAGAGGATGGCAGGAGCTATCACTATACTCTTCCAACATTTTTGTGCCTCAAAGTCTTTTACTTTCCCACCTCAAGGTTTAATCCCATCTTAAATTGCCTTTCATCAAGTATCATCCACTCAAGTTATCTCCCCCTCTCCACCCCAAGATATAATGACTCCCCATTAATGGAGTTATCTTCATCCATCCACTTTTGGATAATTTTATCCAAGGTATCATCATCATCTCTTCCCCCAGTATCAGCTACCCACAATTTTAAATGACCATCTGATCCAGAACCTCCTAAGTTCTACCGATCTTTTCTTATATCATTCGGGAACAAAAAGTGGATCGGTATGTCATAGATAGGAGCCCCCAGTAGGTTCATAGGAGCCCCCAGTAGGTAGATAGGAGACTCCAGTAGGAAGATAGGAGACCCCAGTAATTAGCTAGGAGACCCTGGTAGGTAGATCAGAGCCTCCAGTAGGTAGATAGGAGCCCCCAATAGGTAGGTGCCCAAAGAAGGAACATAGGAGCCTCCAATAGCTAAATAGTTGCCCCCAGAAGGTAGGCAGAAGCCCCCAGCAGTTAGATAGGAGCCCCCAGTAGTTAGATAGGCCACAGTAAGTAGATGTGAGCTCCCAGTAGGTAGATAGGAGCTCCCAGTAGGTAGATAGGAGCCTTTAGTAGATAGATAGAAGCCCCCAGTAGCTAGTTAAGCCCCAATAAGTCTAATTTTTTCCTCATTAACCCATAAAAAAACATTCCCTTCTTGACCAAACTAGGTGGTCTCCTACGAATTGGGTACCCTGTGTCCTAGCCCTCCATCCAGAGGTTGTGATGTGAATTTCAACCCATTGGCGGCCTTACTAGAATGCCACAATATTATTTTAATTTGGTATGATGAGACATAGGAATCCCGAATGAAATTTGAGGTAAAGGATGATCGCATCTTTATGTGGTTGAGGGATCTGTGAGCCCCACCGGACAATAGGGCCCAGTAGTGACTTCTGCACCATTTCGCCTCTTCATAATCTAGTTATATACTGGAAATTAGGGGAAAATGACTCAAATAAGGGTAAAGCCATTTACTCTCTAAGCTAAAGCTGAACGTTCAGGAAAAGAAGTGTACGGGTGTTATCATCGAGCAGCGTGACCTTTATAGTGTAGCACGCTGTGTTATCAGGACACAGTCCCATCTACTACAATATCACATTAGCTCACCCACATCCATCTTGTTTGCCCGCTCTGTCCGGCTCTATCCCACAAACCAGTATATAACAAGCAGGAATGACCTTTCCTTGGAAGAAATGTGAAGGAAAATGAAAAATTGGGACCAGCTGACTATAATTTACATTAAGTCCTTTTTCTGCTAAGCAGAACCTGAGAATGTGAAGGTTGTTGGGAAGTTTCTTGGTGAATTATGGCCGATTCCGGACAACCAATCATTTATGACTTTTCAGTCCTGTAGCTTTACCAATGCACCAGGGTACAAAACCCACCATGGCGTGCTTAGTATAGGATGAGATGGTCAAGGAACAACAAAGAAGACATCCTGTATCATGTACTGCCCCTCTGGTCTTGCACTATGTACAACTATAAGTATTGCTTTAATCATGTAAATGATCGGAGAACAGACTTCTGCCCTTATTTCACCATGAAATTCACAAAGTTTGTTTAGATACGACATGCTTGAAACATAATAATTTTCTTCAATATTTATGTAATTTATACAGCATTGTAAAATGATTTCTATCAAGTACAAGCAGTACCACTCCTAACCACATGGTGTGCTGTTTAGCAAAAACTAGAGATGAGAGAACCTGAGCATGCGGCATTTGATTCGGTGGCCAAAGAAGTTGGATGAAGCTCTAGGGAGTCCTGGAAAACATGGATACAGCCTATGGCCCTAAGCCTGCAACCAACTTTTGTAGCCACCGGTATTAAAATACTGCACGCTTAGATTCGGATAAGCCTGAGCCTGCTTGAGGTTTGCTCATCTGTAGCAATAACCTATCCATGAAATTTCTAGTGAAATTCTATTACACTCTATGACAGGGGTCCTCAACTGGCGGACCGCGGTCCGAACCCGGACCGCGGAGGCCAGCTGTCCGGACCCCTGGTCAGACCTCCTAACCGCCCCGGATCCAGCCCGTCCCGGGGCGGTTAGGAGGTCCCGCTCCCCACCGCACTGCCTCCCGCCCCATAGGCGTACTGTCCTTAGATGTAAGTACGCCTGTGGGGCTGGGTGCAGTGTCGGTCCGGCCCCCGGCTGATACGCGCTCTGGGGATGTCCCGGGGATTCCCCAGCAGAGCGCGCACCACAGACCTCGGTGTACGCTGCCGGCCTGTCCTTCCCGGAAGTGCAGGCCGGCGGCGTACGCTGAGGTCACTGATGCTGGGGAATCCCCGGGACATCCCTACAGAGCGCGTATCAGCCGGGGGCCGGACCGACGGAAAGAGAAGACAGCCGCAGCGGGGAACGAGGTGCTAGGTGAGTTGTTTTTGTTATTTTTTTTTTCTGTCTGGGGGGCATCTACAAGGGGAGAGCGCACAGGTGGACTATATACTACAGGGGCGACCTCACAGGGGGCTATATACTACTGAGGGGGCTATATACTACTGGGGGGAGCGCACAGGGGGCTATATACTACAGGGGGGACCTCACAGGGGGCTATATACTACAGGGGGACAGCGCACGGGGGGGGGCTATATACTACAGGGGGAGCTCACAGGGGGCTATATACTACAGGGGGGAGCTCACAGGGGGGCTATATACTACTTGGGGGGAGCTCACGGGGGCTATATACTACTGGGGGGAGCTCACAGGGGGCTATATACTACAGGGGGAGAGCACAGGGGGGCTATATACTACTGGGGGGAGCTCACAGGGGGCTATATACTACTGGGGGACAGCGCACAGGGGGCTATATACTACAGGGGGAGAGCGCACAGGGGGGCTATATACTACTGGGGGGAGCTCACAGGGGGCTATATTCTACAGGGGGAGAGTGCACGGGGAGGCTATATACTACTGGGGGGAGCTCACAGGGGGCTATATACTACAGGGGGAGAGCGCACAGGGGGCTATATACTACTGGGGGAGCAACAGGGGGCTATATACTACTGAGGGAGAGCGCACGGGGGGGCTATACACTACTGGGGGAGCAACAGGGGGGCTATATACTATCAGGGCAGTCACCCCCTTTGTACCTAATATCAAAGGCCTGGTGAGAGAGAAAAAAATGCCAGTTTTCCCGCTAATAAGCAGCAATTCTGTATATAAATAGTTGAACGTTTGTGACAAAGTAACAAAACACGTTTCCTACTGATGTTCAGCTCGGACCTTCACCTGACAATAGACCCCGGTAAGTGGACCGTCACTAAGAGTTGTTGAGTACCCCTGCTCTATGATGTCGGTGGACTTCCGGAAGACCCTCATATACTGATGGGACCTGTGAGAGGTGGGTTCAGTCAATGTAAGTATAAAATGCTTAGGGACCTTTATAAATTTTGGATTAGAGATCATAGGACTCCTGTTATCCCAGTTGCCTTACTGGGAGTAGATGGGGGGAGTAGAAATCATTGCTGCTGGACAGTCCCCCCCCCCAAAAAAAAAAACATTGGTATCATTTGCCGTCTTCATCAAGGCATGTCCTGCCTGTCACCTGGGGCCAATATTTGTCATGTCCTGCCTGTCACCTGGGGCCAATATTTGTCATGTCCTGCCTGTCACCTTGGGCCGATATTTGTCGTCTCCTGCCTGTCACCTGGGGACGATATTTGTCGTCTCCTGCATGTCACCTTGGGCCGATATTTGTTGTCTCCTGCCTGTCACCTTGGGCCGATATTTGTCGTCTCCTGCCTGTCACCTTGGGCCGATATTTGTTGTCTCCTGCCTGTCACCTGGGGCCAATATTTGTCATGTCCTGCCTGTCACCTGGGGCCGATATTTGTCGTCTCCTGCCTGTCACCTGGGGCCAATATTTGTCGTCTCCTGCCTGTCACCTGGGGCCAATATTTGTCGTCTCCTGCCTGTCACCTGGGGCCAATATTTGTCATGTCCTGCCTGTCACCTGGGGCCAATATTTGTCATGTCCTGCCTGTCGCCTGGGGCCGATATTTGTCGTCTCCTGCCTGTCTCTTGGGGCCGATAATTGTTGTGTCTGGCCTGTCTCCTGTGGACGATACTTGGGCTAGAAACAACTTGTATTCCAGCAGCCCGGTGCAGTGTCAAAATTGGCCCCAGGAGACAGGCAGACCCCGGAACCGGACATACCTTGATGAAGACGACAAGATGCTTAAGACATGAATTTTCTAGGAGGTAGACACCCCCTTAAGTGTATTTAATAGTGCATAAAGATGACTGCACAATAGTGTAATTCGAGTCTGAACACTCAGCATACCGGTGGCTGAAGAAGTTAGATACAGCCCTAGGGAGTCTGGGAAAACATGAATAACATACAACCAAAGGCCATAGGCTGTATCCATATTTTCCCGCGCTCTCCAGGGCTGCATCCAACATCTCCAGCCACCGCTAATCAAATGGTGAATGATTGGACTTGGATTGATGCTTGGCGTACGCTCATCTCCTCTGCGCAGTCCATATAATTGTCTATATAATATAGGGATGAGTCAGGTTCTACATAATAAACCACCAGGCATTACCGGCGACATTCATCCTTGTTGTCTTATTTCATAGAACCTTTCGGAAGGATTTAGTCGCTATATCAGGCATCTGATTGTGGTGGCGGATGACATACATAGGATGAAACGTCTCCTCCTGCTTAAATTATCCCCATAACATTTTCTTATAAAGTCACACCTAAGCTTTCCGAAATGAAATCTAAAAAGGAGCATCTGAGGAGCGGCTGGAGTGCGACCCTTTATCTCGGGAGGAGGGGAGGGGGGGGGGGTGGACGGATAAAATCAGGACTCGGAGAAGCTTCTGCTCACAGTGGGAAAAGCCAGAAACCTTAAAAGGTGAAGGAAGCAGAGAACAGGCGGCATTTGTTCTCCGGGATGTCAGCGGCGCGGCGGGGAAGAGGCTGCTCCGTACACTTTTATACTTCTTTAGAGTGATCAAAGACTATCTATGTGCTCCATAATTTATGAGACAGAGGTAACTGGCTGCGCTATTTTTATACATCTAGCGCTTTGATCTGAGCGCACGGCGAGCGAACTAATGACGATCCTGACTTCCCATTACATAGAACAATACATTTATACTCCACTTATCCTCCCAGGGGAACCTGTGCAGCACACTGCACATACAGAACTCCCCACAGGGATCACTATATTGCATATATTATATATATTTTTTTTTTGTATATACCGTATATCGAAAAAAGAATTAGGCAATTTTGTGTTTTTATTATATACATATATTTAATTTTTGTATTGTTTAGTCTAATAATAATTTACATATAATTTCAAAATGTAATAATAGTTGGAAAAAAAACAATTCTTACTTCATTTTTTTTTTTGTTCCTTTCTAAAAATTTCTAGTGTAATTTCCTTCAGTTGAGTCATGTGATCTCATGGTGACCCCCCTGGGTTTCTATGTTCTCAATGGAATAACAGCTCACAACTGCTACTAACCTGCAGCAAATCTTCATCCACCAGGACTATTATAGATGAGGAGAGGAAACTCCACATTTTGCTGGAGGAAGAGGAGGCCACCATGGAAATAACTGTCCAGTATGTCTCCACCTGCCACCAGCTCAGAGGAGCATAGGACACCATGGACTGTGATACACCTATACTGCTTCTATACTCCACCTCTACACTGCCCCCGTATGTGTCTTCACCAACCAACTAGGATGACCATGGACTGTTATACCCTAAAATGCCCCATAGCTCCACCCTCAACCCCCTGCTGCCGCTATATGCCCCAAATCCCAGTAACTAAGGAGATCACACAGCACTGAACTATTATACAAAATTCTGCCCCCTTTATTCCCCCCACACCCACCCCTTTATTTGGTTATACTCTTTTTGCTTTCTATCAACATAGATAGATAGAGAGATAGATAGATAGATAGATAGATAGATAGATAGATAGAGAGAGAGATAGATAGATAGATAGATAGATAGATAGATAGATAGATAGGAGATAGATAGATAGATAGATAGATAGAGAGATAGATAGTAGATAGGAGATAGATAGATAGGAGATAGATAGATAGATAGATAGATAGAGAGATAGATAGATAGATAGATAGATAGATAGATAGATAGATAGATAGGAGATAGATAGATAGATAGATAGATAGATAGATAGATAGATAGGAGATAGATAGATAGATAGATAGGAGATAGATAGATAGATAGATAGATAGATAGATAGATAGATAGGAGATAGATAGGAGATAGACAGATAGATAGATAGATAGATAGATAGATAGATAGATAGATAGATAGATAGATAGGAGATAGATAATAGATAGGAGATAGATAGATTGATAGATAGGAGGTAGATAGATAGATAGATAGATAGATAGATAGATAGATAGGAGATAGATAGATAGATAGATAGATAGATAGATAGGAGGTAGATAGATAGATAGATAGATAGATAGATAGATAGATAGATAGATAGGAGATAGGAGATAGATAGATAGATAGATAGATAGGAGATAGATAGATAGATAGATAGATAGATAGGAGATAGATAGATAGATAGATAGATAGATAGATAGATAGATAGATAGGAGTAGTGGCGTAGCTACCAGGGTCGCAGCGGTCGCCGCTGCGACCCGGCCCGCTACGAGGGGGGGCCCGCGAGGGCCCCCCCTTGCCAATGCACTGCTCACCCCTTAAATTACTCTTGTGACCGC